>NC_133335.1:6811386-6898799 GCF_042186555.1 Aquarana catesbeiana
AGTCCAGTATGGGGATCATCAGCCCAGTACAGGGATCATTAGTCCAGTACGGGGATCATCAGCCCAGTACGGGGATCATTAGTCCAGTACGGGGATCATCAGTCCAGTACGGGGATCATCAGTCCAGTACGGGGATCATCAATCCAGTACAGGGATCATCAGTCCAGTACAGGGATCATCAGTCCAGTACGGGGATCATCAGTCCAGTACGGGGATCATCAGTCCCAGTACGGGGATCATCAGTCCAGTACGGGGACCATCAGTCCAGTACGGGGATCATCAGTCCAGTACAGGGATCATCAGTCCAGCACAGGGATCATCAGTCCAGGACATGCACAGCCGTTCAGTATGAGTGTAACTTGTCCCAATCCCGCTGATCCAGGAGAACATCTAATGTGTTTTTACAGCATCAAATTTAGTGCTGAGAAGATTTATTTGCAGAGATGCAATTACACAGCTCACCCCGGTGATTCATATGCAAAGGAGATTTTTCATTACTCTCAGCTGCTGTTTGCATATGAAATAAAAGGAGAACTTCCTGAATTTTAATAGAAGGTGATATGGGGACGAGATTACATTCTCATATCCCAGTTCCGGCAGCAGCGTCTCACATAGCCCAACAGGGCGGATAATGAGGAGAAACATTGCAAAGAGGAGACACCTGTTAATACTATTCAATGGTGGTACTCCCATCTTTAAAAGTTACAGCCCTCTAAACCCACTTGTATTGAACTGTATGTTAACTGTAGAGCCTTCCTTTATTTTGTAAAGGTGAATTACTGGTGCTGGAACCCGAGGTGAACGGAGCTTCTGTGTTAAGATTTTATTGGTATTGTCACAATTATTCCAGTGGTGTGCCACACTAAATGATATGTGGACTGCTTCCATACACCAGAGAACGGTCATAGAAACCACAGGAAGTGAATGCAAGTCTAAAGAGTCTAAAAATCGAAATGCCACACAAAAGATTTAGTCCAAAAAAGTGGGAATTTATTCCAAACTTAGGATCCAATGCGTTTCAGGAGTCATAAATCTCCCCCTTCATCAGGGCCACAACATAACTTAAAACATGTTAATTAAAAAAGTTAAAAGGTTTAAAAAAAAAAATCACAATCACATATAATATCCACAATGCTGGTACTGGTACCCCTGTAGCGTGTCAAACCAGGAGACACATACAAGTTCATACAAGAGGTTTAGAGGTTTTTAAATATATGATTGGTAAACCTATTAACTTTTTTTTTTTTTAAGTCTAATTACATGTTTTATGTTATGTTGTAGATCTGATGAAGGGGGAGCTGTCTGGCGCCGAAACACATCGGGGTAATCAATTCAAAATAAGTTTGGGATATAAATCACACTTTTTTTGGACCCTAAAAACTTTATTATGACACTTCCATTTATAGACTTCGAATATTGCATTCATTTTGCAATGGGCTGTGCAGACAATTGACAAGAAGGGAGAAGGAGATGAAGGGGCAGTGGCGGCCCATCCATAGAGGATGCACGGGTGCCGCCCCCCTATCCATGCGTCCGGCCCCCTCTTCTACATGTCAGGCTGCCAGACTATGAATCCCAATGTCGGCTGGGTGTTTTTGAAGCACATGATTAGAGCCAGAGGCTCAAATAGGCGTCAAAAAAGGGTGGGCTCAGCCACTGCGAGACCTGTTTCCTGACTGGCAAAAGCATCAGGCGATCCTATTGGATGCCTAGCGCTTAGGTGTAAGAGAGGAGAAACACGGCGTAGAAGGAAGGAGCTGGAGGAGCGGACGCCAGAGCTGCTGCCCCCACCCCGCCGCTTGCACGGTGGGTGGACCATGCTGGAGGACACTATAGCCCACCACCCAGGTAAGTGCCGGACCGCCAGCCACCTGGGCTGGGGGGGGGGTGGTAGTGTCGCGCCATTGGCCGCTAGGGGGGGGGAGGGTGTTGGTGCCGTGCCGCCGGCCTCTCGGGGTGTGTAGTACCCGCCCAGGGGGGTGGTTGTTTGCCACTCCCCAAAAGAAAAACCCACCAGCCGCCATTGTGAAGGAGAGAGAAAAAGGAGAGGAAGAGGAGACAAGGGAAAAAGGAGGGGAAAAAGGAGGAGAAGAAGGAAAAAGGAGGAAAAGAAGAAGAAGAAGAAGAAGAAGGAAAATGATAAGGAGATGGAGGAGAAGGAAAAAAGGAGAAGGAGAATAAGAAGGAAAATGAGAAGAAGGAGAAGAAGAAGGAAGAGGAGAAGGAAAAGGAGAAGGAAAAGGAGAAGGAAAAGGAAAAGGAGAAGGAAAAGGAGAAGGAAAAGGAGAAGGAGACGGAGAAGGAGACGGAGAAGGAAAAAAGGAAAAAAAGGAGAAGGAAGTGGTGAAGAAGAAGGAAAAAGGAGAAGGAAAAGGAGACGGAGGAGGAAAAGGAGAAGAAGGAGAAAGAAAAGAGATGGAGTAGAAGGAGAAGGAAACGGATACAGAGAAGGAAAAAGGAGAGAGAGAGAGAAGGAGGAGAGAAATAACACGAAGGAGAGAAAGAAGGAGAAGTAGAAAGAGAAGGAAGAGGAGAAGGAGAAAGAAGGAGGAAAAGGAGGAGAAGAAGAAGCAAAATAAGAAAAAAAAGAAGGAAAAGGAGGGGACAAAGGAGGAGACAGAGGGGAAGAGGAAGGAAAAGGGGAAAGAGAGGAAGAAAGAGAAGGAAAGAAGGAGAAGAAGCTGGAGAGGAAGAAGTCAAAGGAGAAGAAGGAGAAAAAGAAGACGACATAGAAGGTAAACTATAAAATTTTCACTTTGTGAAAAACAACCTGATTTAGTGTAAACAAAATTGAAAGTAATGGTTTTCTACTTTTGCCAAAAAAATATAAATACATAATTTGAATTCCTTGCCATCACAAGAATACTTTGTATACAGTAACCTGCAGAGAACATCCCTAAAGAAATCTCACTTCCCACACTCATGACTGGCTCGCAGCTTTTCCTTGGCATCCACATGGAGCTTAAAGTTATACTACATACATCTCTTCATAGGCTTAAGCCAACCATAGACAGTTTGAGGTTCGATCCATGTATGGGCAGGCTGATTGTACCCAAGTTAATCGATCCATCAACTTTTCAGATATTTCATGCGATTATAGCCGCTAGCAATATTTTCTGTGTGCTCTCCTATGGCTTCCTGCTCACCACCGACTCCCCCCCCCCATTAACACAGTCAGCCCATGGTTGCAGGAAAGAAAATCGCACCATCTATGGCCGGTTTTACTGCAAAAGTTTTTATTTTACTTTTTATCTTTGATCACATTCTGGCCAAAGATATTGCATATCTACAGGGATGCCAGGATGCAGGCTTTTAAGTTTTACAACCCCGGTGCTGTTAATGTGATTATAGCAAGACCCTCCCACTTACCCTTATGCTTACAAAACAATCATGATCTGAGGAAGGGGAAAGCCCCCGAAATATGTCATCATGGTGACCGGATTCTCTCCTTTTGGTTTGACATGGTTTGAGTGCTCCACAAGACTTCCAGTTTGCCCTCACCAGCTGATGTATGGGCGCTCTTCCGCCAGGTTTATGACATCACATCCAGTTCAGAGACATGTGACTTTTGACGGACATGCCATCTCAGTGACCCCGGTGGCCCCCCAATCCACACACTTCTCCCAGTGTCCCGAGGCCCCTGGGCAGCACAACCTACTGTTGGGCCCAGGATCATGTGTCGACCTTTTAGCTTTTGGGATCAGGTCCCAGATGGCAAGCAATTGGGCTGCAAGTTTGAAAATGACTTGCTAAGCTATTGCTAGACTTGCCAGGCTTCACAAGTTTGTTGTTCAACTGCAACGCCAGCGAATCTGCATTGCATGACTCCAGATCAACGTTCTTTGCAAATATTCTGCAAGTCTTCTGCAAGTTCTGGTTCAGTTCTGTTCTGCAATAGTCGTCCCACCACAGAGGTCACTGTGGCTTGCAGAGCTCTTGCTCAGGGACACACCACTGCAAACTTTGCTCTTTCTAGAGACTTGCCATGCAAATTTGCTACCAATTGGAAAAAGCATCAACTAGAATTGTGTGTGTACAACTTACCAGTGAAAATGTGCAACAAGTTAACAGACTTGTAATTCAAATTTGTGGCAAGTTTTCCTTGCTATCTGGGGTGTTTCTCCTTCCCACTGGCTTGGTGATGTATCAGTCTGGACACTCCGACATGTCTTGCTTTAACTTTGCATTAAAGTGAATTTTGATTGTATCTAATCCTGGGCTTGTGGCTCCATTGACTTCCACAGGGCTGGGAGCGCTCCTTTTTTTGTTGTTTCATTGCTGGTCAGACGAGTAGTTGGAGCTGTCCTTACTGTGTGGTTATCTACGTATCCCCTTGGAACCTCATTGTGCTTGGTACTTGCATTTTTATTTACCCTTATATTTGATGATGCACAGGGCCGGTGCTACCACTAGGCAAACTAGGCAGCCGCCTAGGGCGCCCTGCTGTCTAGGGCACCCGGCCACTGGTGTTCCTACTCTCTTCTCTCTGCAGCAAGCAACTAAGTCTCGGCATCAGCAGGCAGCCGCCGCTCTGTTTGCACATAGTGTCAGAGGCACAGTGGAGGACACGGTTTGTGTCCCCAATCCCAAATGAATGGAAGTAAGCAAACATTTATTGATGGGCGCTGGTGAGGCTGCATTTGATGGGCACTGGTGAGGCTGCATTTGATGGGCGCTGGTGAGGCTGCATTGAAGGGCCCTGGTGAGGCTGTTCTTGATGGGCCCTGGTGAGACTGCATTTGATCGGCACTGGTGAGGCTGCATTTGGTGGGCCCTGGTGAGGCTGTTTTTGAAGGGCACTGGTGAGACTGCATTTGATCGGCACTGGTGAGGCTGCATTTGGTGGGCCCTGGTGAGGCTGTTTTTGAAGGGCACTGGTGAGACTGCATTTGATCGGCACTGGTGAGGCTGCATTTGGTGGGCCCTGGTGAGGCTGCTTTTGAAGGGCACTGGTGAGACTGCATTTGATCGGCACTGGTGAGGCTGCATTTGGTGGGCCCTGGTGAGGCTGCTTTTGATGGGCGCTGGTGAGGCTGTTTTTGATGGGCCCTGGGGAGGCTGCTTTTGATGGGCCCTGGGGAGGCTGCTTTTGATGGGCCCTGGGGAGGCTACAATTATGGGCACTGGTGAGGCTACAATGATGGGCGCCGGTGAGGCTACAATGATGGGCGCCGGTGAGGCTGCATTTGATGGGCGCCGGTGAGGCTGCATTTGATAGGCGCCGGTGAGGCTGCATTTGATGGGCGCCGGTGAGGCTGCATTTGATGGGCGCCGGTGAGGCTGCATTTGATGGGCGCCGGTGAGGCTGCATTTGATGGGCGCCGGTGAGGCTGCATTTTATGGGCGCCGGTGAGGCTGCATTTTATGGGCACTTCATTAAAAAGGTGGGGTATACATGGGCAGGGCAAAGGGGGTGTAGTCAGGGGTGGAGCAAGAGGGGGGGGTGGCAAAATGAGGTTTCGCCTAGGGTGTCAAAAATCCTTGCACCAGCCCTGATGACGCAGATGCAAGGGGCTGCATCAGTATCTCCAGAACAGAAGCAACTAAGAACCTGTAGTGTAGTATGCTAAAATCCTTGCAGTGCACCTTACAGCTTCTGAAATGTTTAATGACATAATTTGACAGAGGCGATGAAGGGCCTTGGCTTCCTGACCAGCCTGGAATTTGCGAGCTGCCCATATATTTCTCCGGCCAGGGAAAAACCAAAAACCTTTCCTTACTTTTGGTCCCACCACAAGCCGTGAATTTGAACAACTCTCTGTTTTCCAGTAATTGACTGGTCTCTAACGAGCCGTTATTTATTTTCTCTAAGAAGAAAAGAAATGGAGGCGGGCGTTGAAGACTTTGCTATCTCCTCTTTTTAATTTGGAAAATCCTCCCTGCCCCGCTTT
The DNA here is from genome assembly GCF_042186555.1 of Aquarana catesbeiana. Taxonomy (NCBI): domain Eukaryota; kingdom Metazoa; phylum Chordata; class Amphibia; order Anura; family Ranidae; genus Aquarana; species Aquarana catesbeiana. The sequence continues at coordinate 6,817,278 of NC_133335.1, forward strand.
TAGGCGAGTGCTCAGTTTTTAATTTAGGCACCCCGCGTCACACATTAACGCCGGCACGGCTTAATTTGCTATCATTGTGCGCGGCACAATCTCGCCGCCACATAAAAGAGCGGTATTTGCTGGAGATTAATAATTATTCCCTTCAAAAGGGAAAACGGAGTTTTTTTTTGTTTTTTGTACGTTCAGCCTGAGCCTGCCAGACGCACAAAAGGCGCCGGCGTACTGTGTCTGAATGTGGCGTGATTGAGGCTGAGCGTTCAAACGCTCCGCAGAATATAAAACGCCCCTTTGAGCGGTGCCAGCAGCCAGGAAAAGTGGATTACAGGGATAAAAATAAAAAAAGGGGCTAATTAACGCAGGCCCATCATTAGGGTTTAACGCGTTCTGGCAGCATAGAATACGGAAAACTGCTGCTGAAGGATAAAAGGGAGACGAGACAAAAAAAACCTAAAAAAATACTGTACGAGGATATGAGACATTTGTGGGTGTCAGTGCCCAATAAAAACTGCAACGTTTTGGATGGAGCTGACCCTTAACCACTTCAGCCCCGGAAGAATTTCCCCTCTTGCTGACCAGAGCATTTTTTGCGATTTGGCACTGCGTCGCTTTAGCTGACAATTGCGCGGTCGTGCGACGTTGCACCCAAACAAAATTGATGTCCTTTTTTTACAACAAATAGAGATTTCTTTTGGTGGTATTTGATCACCTCTGCAGTTTTTATTTTTTGCGCTATAAACAAAAAAAGAGCGTCAATTTTGAAAAAAAAAAGCAATATTTTTTACTTTTTTGCTTTTGATTGGTTTGCGCAAAAGTCTACACAATAGGGGATAGTTTTGTGGCATTTTTGTTATAATTTTTTTTTTATTATTAGTAATGGCGGCGATCAGCGATTTTTATCATGACTGCGACATTATGGCGGACACATCGGACACTTTTGACACTATTTTGGGACCATTGTCATTTATACAGCGATCAGTGCTATAAAAATGCACTGATTACTGTATAAATGACACTGGCAGGGGAGGGGTTAAACACTAGGGGGCGATCAAGGGGTTAAATGTGTCCTAGGGAGTGATCCTAACTGTGGGGGGGGAGGGGCTACCACTGACATGACAGTGATCACTGCTCCCAATGACAGGGAGCAGTAGATCTCTGTCTTGTCACAAGATGGGGAAATGCCTTGTTTACATAGGCACCTCCCCGTTCTACCTCTCCACACCGCAATCGGGGGCCGCTGGAGAACATGGAGTTCCCGGGACCTGTGGGCACGCTCCCGCGGCGCACCCGATAGGTGGCAAATTTAAAGGGGCGTACCTGTATGCCCATTTGCCTGCCTGTGCCATTCTTCCGATATATATCTGTGTAAGCAGTTAAAGTAATCTTAAAGGCTGAAGGTTGCATTCTATGCATGAAGGTAAAAAACCTTCTGTGTGCTGCTCCCCCTCCCCCCCCCAGCCCCCTCTAATACTCACCTAAGCCCCCTCTTTATCCAATGATCTGCATAAGAGCCTCGGCTGTCCCAGGACGCTCTCTCTCTCCTCAGAGGCTGAGCCATTGGCTCCCACTGCTGTCAATCACAGCCAGTGAGCCATTGAGGAGAGAGCAGGGGGTAGGGCCGAGCCATGGTCCTGTGTGTCTTATGGAGGAATAGAGCAGGGCTCATAAGCGAGCATGCACCAGTGCCCCTATAGCAAGCGGCTCGCTAGTGGGGGCACTGGTCGAGGGGGAGGAGCCAGGAGCACCGGCGGGGGGGACCCGAGAAGAAGAGGATCAGGGCTGTTCTGTGCAAAATCATTACACAGAGCAGGCAAGTATAACATTTGTTATTTAAGAAAAAAAAAAAAGCAGAAGAGTGTACTCACGTGGGAACAGCTACACAAGACATGTTATAATTTAAAGTGGTTGTAAAGGCTGAAGATCATTCCATGCATGAAGGAAAAAAACCTTCAGCGTGTAGCGCTCCCTTCAGCCCCCCCCAATACTTACCCGAGCCCCATCTCGATCCAGCAATGTGAGCAGTGGCTCTCCCAGGTCTCTCCCTCCTCCTTGGCTGAGATGCAGCAGCAGGAGCCAATGGCTCCGGCTGCTGTCAATCACAGCCAGTGAGGAGGCGACGGGGGGGCGGGGCTGAACTGTGCTCGGTGTGTCTTATGGACACAGAAAGTGGGGCCTCGGAGTGAGCATGCGCAGGTGCCCCCCCATTGCTTGCTATGGGGGCACTCGGCAGGGGGAGGGGCCCAGTGCTCCGGCGGGGGGGGGGCTGCGAAGAGGGGGGCTCTGTGCAAAACATTACAGAGCAGGTAACTAGAACATGCTTGTTATTAAAAAAAAAAAATGCCTTAACACTGCCTTAAACACTTTAACCCCATCCTGCCGACCGCCACCCGGCCCTTTAAGGGAAACACACAACTATTTCTTATTTCTTAAATAACTTTTTTATAGCACAAAAAATAAAAACTACAAAGTTGCTCAAATACCACCAAAAGAAAGCTCTCTTTGTGGGAAAAAAAAAAGGACATAAATTGTATTTGTGTACAGCATCGCACGAGCACGCAATTGTCAGTTAAAGTAACGCAGGGCCGTATCGCAAAAAATGGCCTGGTCATGGGGGGGGGGGGGGGTCAAGTGGGTAAAATCCCGGCAATGTACATCGATTAGCCGGAAGGGAATTTTGTTTTTTTCTCAACAAAAGTGGAATTACGGTAAGTCTATACTCTATTACCTGGGGGAGCAGGGGCGTGTGTACCGCAAGGAAAACAAGGCCTTTGCCTTGGGTGGCATTTTTCAGGGGGGGGGGGGCGGCACCACCCCCAGGCTCCCTTCTCCCTGCCACTTCACCTCACTGCACTTATCCCCCCCCAAACCCGATGCCCTTTACTATATTTCATCTTATGAATGAATAGGAGTCTCCACAGGGCAATTCAGGCTGCAAAATCTTCAGTCCCTTTCTCGGTCTCAAAAAAGAAACATTACAGGTCTGTTTAGAACCCAGATGGGTGGTGGCTGGTGCTCAATATTTTTGGGGGGGGGGCAGTAAGCAAACAAACCTGGCCCCCTCACTCGCACTGGACCCCTTCCTGGCCCCTTCGGATAGGAAGGGGTGGGAAAAATTTAGATTAAGCGGAGGGAGCCTGATTTTAGTCTTGCCTAGGGCAGCACAAAACCAAAATACACCACTGTGGCGGAGGGCTTATTTAACTGCTTGCCGCTTGCTAGGACATGGCGTGACCCCGATCTCTGTAAAGAGCCGCGGTCATTTAGCCATGTGATCGGCTGTGTCCAATCACAACCGGTCACATGTAAACACGGAAATTCCGGTAAATCGTCTCTCACTGCCTCACACCGACAGAGTGTGTGGCGAGAAGAGATGATCGGTGGCATCTCCACGCAGGGGACATCGACACATGTAATCAGGGCACTGATCATCAGTGCCCCGATTACAATAAAGCACAACCAGTGCCAGCAATCAGTGCCCACCAGTGCCAGTAATCGGTGCTCATTAATGATGCTAGTCAGTGCTGGCTATCAGTGCAGCCTACTAGTGCTGCCCATCAATGTCCATCATTGCCACCTATCAGTGCCCACCAGTGCCACCCATCAGTGCCGCCTATCAGGGCCCATAAGGGTGGCATATTAGTGCCTCCTCACCAGTGCCTAGAAATGCCAACTCACCAGTGCCTGTAAGTGCCTCCTCATCACTGCCACCTAATCAGTGCCCATAAGTGCCGCCTCATCAGTGCACATAAGTGCCGCCTCATCAGTGCACATAAGTGCCACCTCATCAGCGCACATCAGTGGAGAAAAATTACTTAATTTACAAAATTTACTGACAGAAAACTAAGAAGAATTTATTTTTTCAAAATTTTCGGTCTTTTTTTTGTAAAAAATAAAAAACCCAGCAGTGATTAAATACCACCAAAATAAAGCTCTATTTGTGTGAAGAAAATGATAAACATTTCATATGGTTACAATGTAGCACGACCGCGCAATTCTCAAAGTGTGACAGTGCTGAAAGCTGAAAATCGGCCTGGGCAGGAAGGGGGTGAAAAGTGCCCGGTAGGCAAGTGGTTAAAGAAAAAAGGAAGAAGAACAGATCACGAAGAAAAAGGAAGCTTCAGATCAGAAGACTTTCGCCTTACAAATGAAGATATAAAAAGTTGTGGTCTCTAGTCCCAAGCTGCATGCAGTGGAAGTTCTCTGCACACATCACAGAGCCCACATTAGGTCCTCTCTGTGGGGCACTGGTCTGGTCCGAGGATTTACCATATTCCACGCTGTGGGGATGGATATGGAATTTTTTATAAGCCCCAATGACTTATTAAACAGGTTTGCATCTGCTGCGTTTGCCTGTTTGAATACATTGCGCTATTTGTTTTTGTGTTGGGAGGCATGTCGTATCTCTTCCATTATTTATGACAAGCGCCGGGCTCTGCCGAAGTAATTATAGCGTATTTCAAGCTCTGCGATTCCGGAATATCTTCCTCTAAATTAAAGCGCCGACGTCTCCTGCATACAGAAAGGAAGTTGACTGGACACCTTTTAGCAGATCGCTCACATGAAAAAAAAAAAAACGTTTCCAGCGGCGTAAGAAGACGAGCGCGACGCTCAGAGGGCCGCTAAGCAGACCATTAATTGGATGGCTGCTGACAGCAGCTTGAGAAGCCGTTAAATCTTTTATTCGCCGGTGAAGGTAGATCTGGAAGAGGTTTTTTTTTTTCCGGCTGATTAATAAGGAAGAAATTGGTCTCAGAACTTGCTTCCTCCTGACGGATAATTTATCGAGAGAAAAATATGGTGGAATGATTTGCTTCTGCCGACTCCGACCGAGATACGGCGCAGCGAGGAGACTCGGCGAGGAGCCACCTGGGCTCGCTAAAACCCTTTTTTAATGGGCTGGCTGAGCGGCCCGTCAGTAGATAAATCAGTTGATGGAACTTACTGACACGCCAACGGTAAACACCGGGCCTCATATATCAGAGTGTGTGAAATAAGTACTGTCTGTGCACTCCTCTGCCTATTTGTAGATGTCAATGATGGTGGAAAGAGGAAAACAGAAAAAGGGAGGTCTTAGTTACAAAACTACATTTTTTGCTTTTTTTTTTGTTTTTGTTTTTTTTGCAATAAAGTTAAAGAAAATCTACAAGTATAATAGCAAACCCCATCAAACAATAAAGTAGTTGTTTCCATTGAAATTCTTTGATTAAAGCTTAACCCCCGGAGATTAGACTAAATCTACCCTTGCGGTGGGGCTCCTGACCCCCCCCCCCCAGAACTGCAAAGGTTGATTATTGTTTAGTTTAGGGGTTCAGAGAGGTGGCGTATCCCCTATTCCTGGCTCTGGCTGGATTCCTCAATCCTCGCCTCCTCACATACATAGAGGATTAATAGCCTTACATGATGTACCCTAGGTGAAACCTCATTTTGCTGCCCCCTTGGCTCCACCTATGACTACACCCCCTTTGCCTGCCCATGTACACCCCACCTTTTTAATGAAGCGCCCATAAAATGCAGCCTAACCAGCATCCATCAAATGCAGCCTCACCAGCGCCCATCAAATGCAGCCTCACCAGCACCCATCAATGCAGCCTACCAGCGCCCATCAAATTCAGCCTCACCAGTGCTCATCAAATGCAGCCTCACCAGCGCCCATCAATGCAGCCTACCAGCGCCCATCAAATTCAGCCTCACCAGTGCCCATCAAATGCAGCCTCACCAGCGCCCATCAATGCAGCCTACCAGCGCCCATCAAATGCAGCCTCATCAGCGCCCATCAAATTCAGCCTCACCAGTGCTCATCAAATTCAGCCTCACCAGTGCCCATCAAATGCAGCCTCACCAGCGCCCATCAATGCAGCCTACCAGCGCCCATCAAATGCAGCCTCCCCAGCGCCCATCAAATTCAGCCTCACCAGCGCCCATCAAATGCAGCCTCACCAGCGCCCATCAATGCAGCCTACCAGTGCTCATCAATGCAGCCTCACCAGCACCCATCAGATGCAGCCTCACCAGTGCTCATCAATGCAGCCTACCAGTGCCCATCAATGCAGCCTCACCAGCGCCCATCAATGCATCCTCACCAGCGCCCTTCAAATGCAGCCACACCAGCGCCCATCAAATGCAGCCTACCAATGCCCATCGGATGCAGCCTCACCAGTGCCCATCAATGCAGCCTCACCAGTGCCTATCAATGAATGCTTGCTTGCTTCCAATTATTCAGGAGCCAGGACACAGACACAGTCCTCCGCCGCTGCTGCGCCTCTGACACTATGTGCGAACAGAGTGGCGGCTGCCTGCTGATGCTGAGACTTAGTTGCTTGCTGCAGAGAGAAGAGAGTAGGAACACCAGTGGGCGGGCTCCCTAGGCAGCAGTGCGCCCTAGGCGGCTGTCTAGTTTGCCCAGTGGTAGCACCGGCCCTGCTTACATGGTACGAAGTGACACGGGGAAAGCCCCCAGCTCAGAGCTTGAGAACAGCAAAAGAGCCCACCATAGCCAGAGGTAAGTAATTCACCCCTAGGCAAAATGAGCATTTAAACCTTGCAGTGGGTGGGTGGGAGTTGGGGTCACAGCAAAGGTATAGTTTGTCTCATTCTTGGAGTTCACCTTCACCCTGAAGTGACCTTTCCATAAATACATTCCAGTCACAATTCAAAGCACTATTAAATCCCTCCTTAAACTTCAGTCAGTGACTTTGTCTAGGCTCAGGCTGAGATGATGTCATTAGTCTGCTGCAGGCAGGAGGAAGGATTTCCTCATCTCACCCTCCCCCATGTGACTTTGCCTAGGCTGAGATGATATCATCAGTCTGCTGCGGGCAGAAGGAAACCCATGTAGAATGATGCATACATTACTACCACTATATAAAGAGCTGTAATAAATAAAATAAATTACATTTCTTCAGTCTCCTCACCCCCAGTGATCAGACTGTAACACTAATGCCTCGTTTCCACTGAGCGGATCGGTACGGTTCGGTACGCTATTTTGGGTGTTTCCATTATGAAAGCGGCCCATACAACCGAACCGTACCGCTCCATTCAGGGTCCTGCTGCAGATGTGGGGCCATAGAAAATGGAAAGGTTAGGTTAGGGCGGAGCTTCTGGCGTCACATGATACATTTCACTGATTGGCTGACAGAAAACCCTCTGCTGTGCTATGCTGAGGCATTTTTTTCTAAACCCTGTATGGCCCCTTGTGGTCCCACTTGCAGTGGAAACGCTCACAAGAATAGACCGGACCATTCTAGGCCATTTAAACTGTACCGACCCGAACCGATCCGCTCAGTGGAAACGAGGCATAACTGTATCATGTCACAAGGTGAGAGGCTGCAACATTGTAACTTTGTATCCAGTCACAAGGTGAGAGGCTGCAACATTGTAACTTTGTAGAGTCACAAGGTGAGAGGCTGCAACATTGTAACTTTGTATCCAGTCACAAGGTGAGAGGCTGCAACATTGTAACTTTGTAGAGTCACAAGGTGAGAGGCTGCAACATTGTAACTTTGTATCTAGTCACAAGGTGAGAGGCTGCAACATTGTAACTTTGTAGAGTCACAAGGTGAGAGGCTGCAACATTGTAACTTTGTAGAGTCACAAGGTGAGAGGCTGCAACATTGTAACTTTGTAGAGTCACAAGGTGAGAGGATACAACATTGTAACTTTGTAGAGAGTCACAAGGTGAGAGGCTGCAACATTGTAACTTTGTAGAGTCACAAGGTGAGAGGATACAACATTGTAACTTTGTAGAGAGTCACAAGGTGAGAGGATACAACATTGTAACTTTGTAGAGAGTCACAAGGTGAGAGGCTGCAACATTGTAACTTTGAAGAGAGTCACAAGGTGAGAGGCTGCAACATTGTAACTTTGTAGAGTCACAAGGTGAGAGGCTGCAACATTGTAACTTTGTAGAGTCACAAGGTGAGAGGCTGCAACATTGTAACTTTGTAGAGTCACAAGGTGAGAGGCTACAACATTGTAACTTTGTAGAGAGTCACAAGGTGAGAGGCTGCAACATTGTAACTTTGTAGAGAGTCACAAGGTGAGAGGCTGCAACATTGTAACTTTGTAGAGAGTCACAAGGTGAGAGGCTGCAACATTGTAACTTTGTATCCAGTCACAAGGTGAGAGGCTGCAACATTGTAACTTTGTAGAGTCACAAGGTGAGAGGCTGCAACATTGTAACTTTGTAGAGTCACAAGGTGAGAGGCTGCAACATTGTAACTTTGTATCCAGTCACAAGGTGAGAGGCTGCAACATTGTAACTTTGTAGAGTCACAAGGTGAGAGGCTGCAACATTGTAACTTTGTATCCAGTCACAAGGTGAGAGGCTGCAACATTGTAACTTTGTAGAGTCACAAGGTGAGAGGCTGCAACATTGTAACTTTGTAGAGAGTCACAAGGTGAGAGGCTGCAACATTGTAACTTTGTAGAGAGTCACAAGGTGAGAGGCTGCAACATTGTAACTTTGTATCCAGTCACAAGGTGAGAGGCTGCAACATTGTAACTTTGTAGAGTCACAAGGTGAGAGGCTGCAACATTGTAACTTTGTATCCAGTCACAAGGTGAGAGGCTGCAACATTGTAACTTTGTAGAGTCACAAGGTGAGAGGCTGCAACATTGTAACTTTGTAGAGTCACAAGGTGAGAGGCTGCAACATTGTAACTTTGTAGAGAGTCACAAGGTGAGAGGCTGCAACATTGTAACTTTGTAGAGAGTCACAAGGTGAGAGGCTGCAACATTGTAACTTTGTAGAGAGTCACAAGGTGAGAGGATACAACATTGTAACTTTGTAGAGAGTCACACGGTGAGAGGATACAACATTGTAACTTTGTAGAGAGTCACAAGGTGAGAGGATACAACATTGTAACTTTGTAGAGAGTCACACGGTGAGAGGATACAACATTGTAACTTTGTAGAGAGTCACAAGGTGAGAGGCTGCAACATTGTAACTTTGTAGAGAGTCACAAGGTGAGAGGCTGCAACATTGTAACTTTGTAGAGAGTCACAAGGTGAGAGGCTGCAACATTGTAACTTTGTAGAGAGTCACAAGGTGAGAGGCTGCAACATTGTAACTTTGTATCCAGTCACAAGGTGAGAGGCTGCAACATTGTAACTTTGTAGAGTCACAAGGTGAGAGGCTGCAACATTGTAACTTTGTAGAGAGTCACAAGGTGAGAGGCTGCAACATTGTAACTTTGTATCCAGTCACAAGGTGAGAGGCTGCAACATTGTAACTTTGTAGAGTCACAAGGTGAGAGGCTACAACATTGTAACTTTGTAGAGTCACAAGGTGAGAGGCTCCAACATTGTAACTTTGTAGAGAGTCACAAGGTGAGAGGCTGCAACATTGTAACTTTGTATCCAGTCACAAGGTGAGAGGCTGCAACATTGTAACTTTGTAGAGTCACAAGGTGAGAGGCTCCAACATTGTAACTTTGTAGAGAGTCACAAGGTGAGAGGATACAACATTGTAACTTTGTAGAGAGTCACACGGTGAGAGGATACAACATTGTAACTTTGTAGAGAGTCACAAGGTGAGAGGCTCCAACATTGTAACTTTGTAGAGAGTCACAAGGTGAGAGGATACAACATTGTAACTTTGTAGAGAGTCACACGGTGAGAGGATACAACATTGTAACTTTGTAGAGAGTCACAAGGTGAGAGGCTGCAACATTGTAACTTTGTAGAGTCACAAGGTGAGAGGCTGCAACATTGTAACTTTGTAGAGAGTCACAAGGTGAGAGGCTGCAACATTGTAACTTTGTAGTAAATTACAAGGTGAGAGGATACAACATTGTAGAGAGTCACAAGGTGAGAGGCTGCAATATTGTAACTTTATAGAGCGTCACAAGGTGAGAAGCTGCAACATTGTAAGCTATATTGAAAGTCTGCAGCTGGGGCCGATCTGTTCCATCTCTGAGTCGGCATCTCAGTCCAGGAAGTATTTGGTGACCCTGGATGATAAACAGAGATGAGGCCATCATAAGGCGAGAAGCTGCACCAACCCAAAACAAATGACAGATCGATCATCCATGAAAGACATCTACAATCACCTCCATCCACAAAGGAACATAAAAAAGGTACAAAAATGCACAAGCACCAATACAAGAACCAGTTCTGCCGCCTCTAAATCCTACATTTCTGGATATGAGAAGAGAAGCGGGTGACCTCACTACTAATCACAAAGGGTGGAAGGGAGGAAAAATAATAGAATAGCTTTTGGCAGATAAATAGTGAAGATTTACTTAAAGAGGGACAGAAGAATGACAGATGGGCCATGAAATGATGTTGTCATGGTGGCCGCTATGTCCTGACTGTTCTTTTCCTCCTAAACTGCTCGATGAATAATGACTTGAATGTCAGATCGAGTGTCGGTGTATTATCCTCTCAGCGCACAGTTCCTTGTATTACACATGTCCGTAATTTAATAATCCAATATTTCCTACTCCGCACTCTGCCTGAATGGATTCAGGGCCATCAGGGAGCTGTCTGGCATTATGAGTGAAGCCATAATGGGCCCCTCATAATAAGTGAAGGCCACGGTACAGACGGCGCCCCTCAGAGGAAAATGTGAGCAGATTCATCAGAATCAATGGGATTCATCCAGAATGCAGACAGTTGTCTTGGAAATCCAAATCCCAACAAAGAGTGTGTATAGCAGTGCTGTCAACTCCCCTGACATCGAGGACCTCAAGTGTGGTCCCTGACATCACTGAAGGGGCACTTATAATATTCAATTAATTTAATGCTACAGAAAGCTATCAGAGACTCAGACATAGTACAGGAGATGATCAGAGACTGCAGACATAATACAGAAGATGGTCAGAGACTGCAGACATGATACAGGAGATGATCAGAGACTGCAGACATAGTACAGGAGATGATCAGAGACTGCAGACATAGTACAGGAAATGATCAGAGACTGCAGACATAGTACAGGAGATGATCAGAGACTGCAGACATAGTACAGGAGATAGTTAGAGACTGCAGACATAGTACAGGAGATGATCAGGGACTGCAGACATAATACAGGAGATGATCAGAGACTGCAGACATAGTACAGGAGATGATCAGAGACTGCAGACATAGTACAGGAGATGATCAGAGACTGCAGACATAGTACAGGAGATGATCAGAGACTGCAGACATAGTACAGGAGATGATCAGAGACTGCAGACATAGTACAGGAGATGATCAGAGACTGCAGACATAGTACAGGAGATTGTCAGAGACTGCAGACATAGTACAGGAGATTGTCAGAGACTGCAGACATAGTACAGGAGATTGTCAGAGACTGCAGACATAGTACAGGAGATTGTCAGAGACTGCAGACATACTGTATATGGCCAGCTTAAGGATTTTTCAATGACAAAAAAGGTGGAGTTTATCTAAAAAATGATCATGTTACTGTATGATGCAACATGACTGAAATGCAATCTTAGAGACTAGTAAAGATAGTGAAAGGTCTATAGCAGGCATCGGCAACCTACAGCCCACCGCTGCTAAATGTACGGCCTGTCAGTGCACGTGATGAATTCACGTGCACCCGGCCCGCTGACATTTTTAGTAAGAGCAGATCGGAGCAGGGAGCAGGAAGCTGAATGAGAACACGGTAGAAAGACACGTAGCAGCGCTGATAATACAGTGGGAGCTTCTGGAGTTAACTTTCCAGGGGACTAGTTGCTAGGTGGTCCTAGCTACCAATCACCAGTTTGTTAATATGAAAAATGAACTCCTAAAACTCTTGCTGTATTATCAGCGCTGCCGTGTATCTCTCCGGTGTTCTCATTTAACTTCCTGCTCCGCTCTGACTCCCTCTCTGCATGGAGCAAGGTAGGAAAGGGCAGAGCCGCCGGGGTGGGGGGGGCTGTGTAATATACAGGGGGTGTGTGTGATGTGCAGGGGGGCTGTGTAATATGCAGGGGGGCTGTGTAATGTAAAGGGGTCCAGTGGTGCTGGAGCTGTGTAATGTAAAGGGGTCCAGAGGTACGGGGGCTGTGTAATGTAAAGGGGTCCAGTGGTGCGGAGGCTGTGTAATGTAAAGGGATCCAGTGGTGCGGGGGGTGTGTAATGTAAAGGGGTCTAGAGGTACGGGGGCTGTGTAATGTAAAGGACTCCAGAGGTGCGGGGGCTGTGTAATGTAAAGGGCTCCATGGAGGTGCAGGGGGGCTGTGTAATGTAAAGGGGTCCAGAGGTGCAAGGGGCTGTGTAATGTAAAGTGTTCCAGAGGTGCAGGGGGGCTGTGTAATGTAAAAGAAGTGTAGGGCTGTGTAATGTAAAGGGATCCAGAGGTGGAGGATGTGTAATGTAAAGGGAACCAGAGATGCAGGGTTGTGTAATGTAAATGGGTCCAGAGGTGCAGGAGCTGTGTAATGTAATGCCATGTACAGACGACTGGACTTTGACAGCAAAGGTCTGACAGAACAAATCCGTCGGACAATTCAATCATGTGTGGGGTTCATCTGACCTTTTCTGTCGAAAAATCTGACGGACTTTAGAAATAGAACATGTTTCAAATCTTTCCGACAGACTCGAGTCCTATCGAAAAATCAGTTTGTCTGTATGCTAGTCCGATGGACCAAAAACAACGCAAGGGCAGCTATTGGCTACTGGCTATGAACTTCCTTATTCTAGGCCAGTCGTACGTCATCACGTTCGAATCAGTTGGACTTTGGTGTGATCGTGTGTAGACAAGTCTGTTTCGTTGGAACTCCGTCTGAACTCCATCGAAAAGTCCGCTTCGGAGTTCAGTCCGTCAAAAAGTCTGCTTGTGTGTACGCGGCATAAAGGGGTCTAGAGGTGAAGGGGCTGTGTAATGTAAAGGGGTCGAGAGGTGCAGGGGGCTGTGTAATGTAAAGGGGTCGAGAGGTGCAGGGGGCTGTGTAATGTAAAGGGGTCGAGAGGTGCAGGGGGCTGTGTAATGTAAAGGGGTCGAGAGGAGCAGGGGGTTGTGTAATGTAAAGGGGTCCAGAGGTGTGGGGGCTTTGTAATGTAAAGGGGGATTATTATCTTAATTTATTAGCAGGTGAATGTGGCCCTCCATGCATTCACATCCATTGAATCCGGCCCTTAAGTGGAACAAGCTTACTGACCCCTGCTCTATAGGATGCTTCCTCTGACTACAACAATGGGATGGGATCCTAAACCCATAATATGATGTCAGCACCGTGTTGTTTTTATACTGTGCTGTAGTAAAGTGTATCGCAGTGTATTGGTAAAAATTACATTGAATACAATTATACAGAACGAATGTATAATCCTTTTCCCCAGCTAAACAAACCCAGTTATTGTCATCAAGATAAGCGCAGTGCCGGGACTTTCTGTGGAGGAAACTTTCATTTTAGGGTCCTTACACTGTTGTGTGTAGAGGTGCATGCCATTGGTCTGCCTTATGCCATGTGTCAACAAGCCCTGCATTAAGGCAGCACATTCATTTTGAACGGATGGTCTAACGCACCATAAAAAAAAGGTGCATATACTATTCCTGGTATAGCACTGCACTGCCAGAGTTCCACCCAAAAGGGGACTTTCTGTTTTAAGACCTCCTCCTCCCCTCCTATTTTTCAAATGGCACTTTTTTTTTTTAAGGGGGGGGACCTGGTTTTGACAGGTACCCACTCCAACGTCCGTTTAGATTACCCAGGCTAATACAAAGCATCATCTTTTCCCAGCCTTTTGGTAAAAGTTTATGAACATTGAACACAATGATACATAATAACTTAACATCCTGCACTCTCAAGCCTAATGCCGCGTACACACGGTCGGACTTTTCGTCTACAAAAGTCCGACAGCCTGTCCGACAGACTTCCGGCGGACTTCCGGCGGACTTTCGGCGGACTTGCAGCAGACTTTCTAACGAACGGACTTGCCTACACACGACCACACAAAAGTCCGACGGATTCGTACGTGATGACGTACACCGGACTAAAATAAGGAAGTTCATAGCCAGTAGCCAATAGCTGCCCTAGCATGGGTTTTTGTCCGTCGGACTAGCACACAGACGAGCGGATTTCGGGGTCCGTCGTAGTTACGACGTAAAGATTTGAAGCATGTTTCAAATCTAAAGTCCGTCGGATTTGAGGCTGAAAAAGTCTGCTGAAAGTCCGGAGAAGCCCACACACGATCGGATTACCAGCCAGCTTTAGTCCGTCGGCGTCCGTTGGACTTTTGTAGATGAAAAGTCCGACCGTGTGTACGCGGCATTAGATCAGCCCCAATTCCTGCAACTCCACACCTCAGATCACTGCCCCCTGTTCATCTGCCCCACCACTGTACTACCCTGTACATCTACCCCATCACTGTAACCCCCTGCATATCTGCCCCACCACTGTAACCCCCTGTACATCTGTTCCATCACTGTAACCCCCTGTACATCTGTTCCATCACTGTAACCCCCTGCTCATCTGCCCCACCAATTTACCCCCTTTCTCATCTGCCCCACCACTGTACCCCCCTGCTCGTCTGCTCCACCACTGCAACCCCCTGCACATCTGCCCCACCACTGTACTACCCTGCACATCTGCCACACCTCTGTACCCCCCTGCTCATCTGCCACACCTCTGTACCCCCCTGCTCATCTGCCCCACCACTGTAGCCCCCTGCTCATCTGCCCCACCACTGTAACCCCCTGCGCATCTGCCCCACCGCTGTAACCCCCTGCACATCTGCCCAACTACTGTATCACACTGCACATCTGCCCCATCAATGTTCCCCCTTTCTCATCTGCCCCACCTCTGTACCTCCCTGCACATCTGCTCCACCGCCGTACCCCCATGCTCTTCTGTCTCACCACTAAACCATCTTCTCATCTGTCCCAACACTGTAACCCCCTTTCTCATCTGCCCCACCACTCACTGTACCTCCTGTATATCTGTCCCACCACTGTTCCCCCTGCTCTTCTGCCCCACCACTGTAACTCCTTGCTCATATGTTCCACTGATGTACCTCTTTTTTGTCTCCGCACCCCTCTGCACATCTGCCCCACCACTGTATCCCCCTGCACATCTGCCCCAATGTTCCCCCTTTCTCATCTGCCCCACCTCTGTACCTCACTGCACATCTGCTCCACCGTCGTACCCCCCATGCTCTTCTGTCTCAACGCTGAACCATCTTCTCATCTCTCCTAACACTGAACTTATCTGCTCATCTGCTCATCCACTGTAACCCCCTGTACATCTGCCCCACCTCTGTACCCCCTGCTCTTTTGCCCAACCACTCCAGCCCCCTGCTCATCTGTCCCACCACTGCACCTCCTTTCACATCTGCCCCACTGCTGTACCCTCCCCCGCTCTTCTGTCCTACTGCTGAACCCCCTTCTCATCTGCCCCAACACTGAACCCCCCCCTGCTCATCTTTCCCACCACTGTAACCCCCTTCTTATTTGGCCCAACACTGAACTCCCCCCCCCCCGCTCATCTGCCCCATCACTGTACCCCCCTGCTTTTCTGTCCCACCGCTGAACCCCGTTCTCATCCCTCCCACCACTGTACCTCCTGCACACCTGCCCCACCACTTGCTCTTCTGTCCCATCAATGTACCTCACTGCACATCTGCTCCACCGCCATATCCCCATGCTTTTCTGTCTCCTTACTGAAACATCTTCTCATCTGTTCTAACACTGGACCCATCTGCTCATCAGTCCCACCACTGTAACCCCCTTTCTCCTCTGCCTCACCAATGTACCTCCTGCATATCTGTCCCACTACTATTCCCTCTGCTCTTCTGCCCCACCTCTGGAACTCCTTGCTCATGTGTTCCATCGATGCACCTCCTTTTTGTCTCTACACCCCTCTGCACATCTGCCCCACCGCTGTAACCCCTTGCTCATCTGTCCCACCAATGTACCTCCTTTATCCCCTGCCCCAACACTGTACCCCCCTGTACATCTGCCCCACCTCTGTACCCCTTGCTCATCTGTCCCACCAATAAACCTCCTTCACATCTGCCCCACTGCTCTACCCCCTGCTTTTCTGTTCCACCACTGAACCACCTTCTCATCTGCCCCAATACTGAACCCCCCTGCTCATCTGTTCCACCACTGTAACCCCCCTGCTCTTCTGTCCCACTGCTGACCCCCCATCCCATCTTTCCACCACTGTACCTCCCTGAAAATCTGTCCCACTGCTCCTTCTGTTCCACCTCTGAACCCCTCTTGCTCATTTTGCCCACTGCTGTAACCTCCTGATCATCTGCTCCAGCGCTGTACCCTCTTCTTATCTATGATATGCAGAGTGGTTAAAGGAAGCAGAGATGATCTACCTGTCCTGGCACACTCTTCCTGCTGATCCACCTCTCGCATCCAGCCCACGTGCTTGTATGTGATGTATGTGATGTATGGGATGTATGTGACATATGTGATATATGGGATGTATGGCATGTATGGCATGTCACATACAAGCATCTGAAAAGGATGCGCAATGATGAGCTCAGGTCAGGGGCATTTTCTGAAAGCAGTGGGCCTGTGTGCAGGATCATAAGTTGGGCCCCCGCAGCTGAGAAAAAAGTGGTTGGGTGTGATTTTCATTGCGCTGAATACTGGCTCTGGCTTAAAGGGACACACAGAGTGCCGGGGTTCAGTAATAAGTAATGCAAATGTTCAGGAATAATTTCAACAAAGTTCCCAGAAGCTCAACAGTAATTCCACAAACTGTCCCCTGATTGGGGTTTTCTGAATCACAGTGAAATCCCTTCTTTCTGAGATTGGTAGTGGCAACCAAGCAAGTCATCTTCCTCCAGATGGTGGGTGGGGCTGGCAGGACTGCGACCCAATCTCTTCCCCATCACAGAAGCTGACGATCGCAGCTAAAGCAAAGTTAGAGAACCAAACAATGTTTCCCATCTTTTACAATGTGTTGGGGGCGCAGTGCCCCCCCCCCCCCCAGTGCGGGTGCGGTGTGGGGAAATCTGAAACTGGAATGCATTAGCATCTCACCGACACTTCCCTGCACCGCTCTGCTGATGGAGAGGGAGTCGAGTGCCGGCAAAAGAGGTTTCGAGTGCCGGGGGTTGCCTACCCCTGCTCTAAGCCATGGTTCTTTGTGCAATAATAAAAATGTATCACAGTGTATTGTTAAGAGTCCATCAACATTGAATGAATGAATATGGCACATAATAATTATACAATGTATCATCTTTTCCATCTGATTTTGAACCTGTTGCCCCTTGTAATAATCCTCCAGCTGGCTGCCATGTATCTAAGCGACGGTTCTTTGTGCCAGAATATAATGTATCGCAGTGTATTGGTAAACAACCATTTCCATTGAATACAATGATGCATAATAATTGGATCATCTTTTTCCCTTTGATTTTTGCCCCTTGTATTAATCCTCCAGCAGGCCGCCATGTATCTAAGCGATGGTTCTTGGCTCCGGTGAGGGTTATTACAAGTTTAATTTAGGGAACCGCTGTGACCTGAGCGCTCGGAGGAGAGGATTGGATGCTTGTCTAAGGATTGAAGTGTATTCCTGGAAGATTTAATTCCAGATAGCGGAGGAGGAAGAAGCGGGAGGGTACGTTCAGAAGCCGGCCCCGGTTTTACTGATGATGAAAAATGACTCGAGTGCTTTAAGCTTGGGGACTCTCGGCTGCCATAAATATTCATGTGACACCATCTGCCGCAATCCGCACCGGGCTCCGCCACCCCGCTCCAGGCTTACGTAGAAACTTTCTAATTTAGGTTCCTTCTCACTAACTAATGTTCGCTGCATCCCACGGTTAGAACGGACGCACGGGGGGGCGGCTTATGAACGCGATTAATCGCTAGACGTAGGGATATAATAGCTTCTTAAGGAGTGCACCATGTAATAGCGATTAACCGATAATAATCACACAGTGCTCCAAATGTATGTCATAAAACTCTACTACATTCAACTATATGTGTAGCGATGCATCACAATTGATTATTAGCGGGCAATTTTAGTACTTTAATAGTGCAATCAAAAACAGTGGCAACCCGTCGCAGGGCGCCACCCCTCTAATCAATGCGCCCGGCCCCTAATCTACATGCGGGGTGCTGGACACATGGATTCCAATGGGGTTTATTTTTTTTTTATTATTTTTAGAAGCACATGATTAGAGCCAGAGGCTCTAATTGGCTTCAAAAAAGAGTGGGCTCAGGGCACAGAGCACTGCACCCTGAGCCCACCCAGTTGTGTGACAATAGCGAATTAATATTTGCTATTGCCTTCCTGATTCTCCTCCTGGCCAATCGGGAAGTGGGTCCTGAGACCCGTCACCCGATTTGCAGAGACGAGAAGCGATCCTATTGGCCGGCGAGGAGGAGGAGGGAGGAGAAGCAGGGGAAGCCGGTGTGAAGCCCAGGAAGAGACGCCAGGTGATACCGCCGCCCGCTGGAAGCGCTGCCCGTGACCGACTGTTGACCGACAGGGGGGGGGGGGGGGGGTGCCTGTGACCCGGGCGGGAGGGGGTGGTGGTTTTGTCGGGTAGATGGTTTGCCACCCCCCCACCTCCCCCCACAACAAAAAATATACCACCAGCCACCACTGATCAATAATAACTTACCTGCACCCAGCCTGAATTTGACCTGGCATCAGCATTCTGCTGTCCCTTTGCAAGAGAGCTCAGAGAGAGGAACAAGCAGCACAAGGAGCCAATCAGGAGTGCTGCAGTGCTCATAACAGAGGAGACAGCAAAGTGTAAGATATGACCTCATCAGTCTGCTGCTTTTCTTTTCTCCATCCAAACACAGGGTAAGGGAGGGGCAAGACCTGTAAAAGGTAAATGAACTATAACAGAGGAAAAAAACAGGTCTCCTGTCCCACCAGACAGAGCATGTCACAATATACAGGCTACCCCTATTAGCATTTAAATTCCATCCTTGAGCTCAGCGACTCTGCTTTTGTTCAGGTTGAGCCATCTATCTGCTGCAGGAAAAGGAAAGCATTTCCTCCCGAAAGTGAAAAGACCTGCAAGTGTTACCTAATTTGCAGTGTGGACAAATCAGGTCTGGTGCCCTGCCAGACAGGGCGGTGCTGTGTGGCAGAGCTGGGTAAACTTCAGGACTGGATGGACAGAAATTCAAATCCTTTGGCAGGTAAAACAGCTCCTATATATGCATTTCATCTGTTCATTTAGTTGTTCGCCTGGAGTTTAGCTTCACCGGTTCACACTTCTGCGCTCTAGGTGGAGCATGTGATGTCCATGCAATGTGATTTCAGCCATACAGAAAGACCAAACCCGCACAGAACCCTTTTTTGGTCCACACCCATGCGATCCGATTCATGTTCAAACTGTCAGTTCACAGTGCGATATGCGAGCTGAAATGGGGGTGTCCTTCACATTGTATTGACACTCTCAGCAGTTTGCATATGACAGTGTGAAGCACCAACCTCAGAGGAGGATAGAGAGTCAGCGCCAACCTCAAAGGGGGATAGAAAGTGAGTACCAACCTCAAAGGGGGATAGAGGGTGAGCACCAACCTCAGAGGAGGATAGATAGTCAGCACCAACCTCAAAGGGGGATAGAGAGTCAGCACCAACCTCAAAGGGGGATAGAGGGTGAGCACCAACCTCAAAGGGGGATAGAGGGTGAGCACCAACCTCAGAAGGGGGATAGAGAGTGGCCACTGTCCTCCGAGGGGTATAGAAAGTGACTATCAACTTCAGAGGGGGATAGAGAGTGATAGCCGACCTCCAAGGGAGATGAAGAGTGAGCATCGACCTCCAAGGGGGATAGAGAGTGAGCGCTGACCTCCAAGGGGGATAGAGAGTGATCAGCAACCTCAGAGGGAGATATAAAGAGTGATCACCAACCTCAAAAGGGGATAGAGGGTGAGCACCAACTTCAGAGGAGGATAGAGAGTGAGCACCAACCTCAAAGGGGGATAGAGAGTCAGCACCAACCTCAAAGGGGGATAGAGAGTGAGCACCAACCTCAGAGGAGGATAGAGAGTCAGTGCCAACCTCAAAGGGGGATAGAGGGTGAGTACCAACCTTAGAGGAGGATAGAGAGTCAACACCAATCTCAAAGGGGGATAGAGGGTGAGCACCAAACTTAGAGGAGGATAGAGAGTCAGCACCATTCTCAAAGAAGAATAGAGGGTGAGCACCAACCTCAGAGGAGGATAAAGAGCCAGCGCCAACCTCAAAGGGGGATAGAGAGTGAGCACCAACCTCAGAGGAGGATAGAGAGTCAGCACCAACCTCAGGAGGAGGATAGAGAGTGACCACCAACCTCAGAAGGGGGATAGAGAGTGGCCACTGTCCTCCGAGGGGTATAGCATGTGACTATCAACTTCAGAGGGGGATAGAGAGTGATAGCTGACCTCCAAGGGAGATGGAGAGTGAGCACCGACCTCCGAGGGGAATAGAGAGTGAGCCCCGACCTCTGAGGGGGATAGAGAGTGAGCGTCGACCTCCGAGGGGGATAGAGAGTGAGCGCCGACCTCCGAGGGGGATAGAGAGTGAGTGCCGACCTCCGAGGGGGATAGAGAGTGAGCGCCGACCTCCGAGGGGGATAGAGAGTGAGCGCCGACCTCCGAGGGAGATGGAGAGTGATCAACAACCTCAGAGGGAGATATAAAGAGTGATCACCAACCTCAGAGGGGGATAGAGAGCGAGCACCAACATCAGAAGAGGATAGAGGGTGAGCACCAACCTCAGAGGAGGATAGAGGATGAGTAGCAACCTCAAAGGGGGATAGAGGGTGAGCATCAACCTCAGAGGGGGATAGAGAGTCAGCACCAACCTCAGAGAAGGATAGAGAGTGAGCACCAATCTCAGAGGAGGATAGAGAGTGAGTACCAACCTCAAAAGGGGATAGAGGGTGAGCACCAACCTCAGAGGGGGATAGAGAGTCAGCACCAACCTCAGAGGGGGATAGAGAGTCAGCACCAACCTCAAAGGGGGATAGAGGGTGAGCACCAACCTCAAAGGGGGATAGAGGGTGAGCACCAACCTCAAAAGGGGATAGAGGGTGAGCACCAACCTCAAAAGGGGATAGAGGGTGAGCACCAACCTCAGAGGGGGATAGAGAGTCAGCACCAACCTCAGAGGAGGGTAGAGAGTCAGCGCCAACCTCAAAGGGGGATAGAGAGTGAACACCAACCTCAAAGGGGGATAGAGGATGAGTACCAACCTCAAAGGGGGATAGAGGGTGAGCACCAACCTCAGAGGGGGATAGAGAGTCAGCACCAACCTCAAAGGGGGATAGAGGGTGAGCACCAACCTCAGAGGGGGATAGAGAGTCAGCACCAACCTCAGAGGGGGATAGAGCATCAGCACCAACCTCAGAGGGGGATAGAGATTCAGCGCCAACCTCAAAGGGGGATAGAGGGTGAGCACCAACCTCAAAAGGGGATAGAGGGTGAGCACCAACCTCAGAGGGGGATAGAGAGTCAGCACCAACCTCAGAGGAGGGTAGAGAGTCAGCGCCAACCTCAAAGGGGGATAGAGAGTGAACACCAACCTCAGAGGAGGATAGAAAGTCAGCACCAACCTCAAAGGGGGATAGAGGATGAGTACCAACCTCAAAGGGGGATAGAGGGTGAGCACCAACCTCAGAGGAGGATAGAGAGTCAGCACCAACCTCAAAGGGGGATAGAGAGTGAGCACCAACCTCAAAAGGGGATAGAGAGTCAGCACCAACCTCAAAGGGGGATAGAGGGTGAGCACCAACCTCAGAGGGGGATAGAGAGTCAGCACCAACCTCAGAGGGGGATAGAGCATCAGCACCAACCTCAGAGGAGGATAGAGATTCAGCGCCAACCTCAAAGGGGGATAGAGGGTGAGCACCAACCTCAAAAGGGGATAGAGAGTCAGCACCAACCTCAGAGGGGGATAGAGCATCAGCACCAACCTCAGAGGAGGATAGAGATTCAGCGCCAACCTCAAAGGGGGATAGAGGGTGAGCACCAATCTCAGAGAAGGATAGAGAGTGAGCACCAACCTCAAAAGGGGATAGAGAGTCAGCACTAGGGATGAGCTTCGTGTTCGAGTCGAACCCATGTTCGACTCGAACATCGGCTGTTCGATCGTTCGCCGAATTGCGAACGTTATGGGCCGTTCGCGCTAAATTCGTGTGGCGCGTCACGGCCCATAATTCACTGCGGCATCGCAGTGCATTGCTGGCTGATGATTGGCCAAGCATGCACTATGACCCGCATGCTTGGCCAATCACAGCGCCGTCAGTAGAGAGAGCTGTAATTGGCCAAAGCCAGGGTGGCTTTGGCCAATTATGGCTCAGGGGATTTAGTACACACCCCACACTATATAAGGCCGCCTGCACGGCGGCCCTGTGTAGTGTGTGTTCCGGTGTGCTGAGAGATAGAGAGAGAGAGAGACAGTGTCATTTGATTTGAGTTAGATAGATTAGGCAGAACAGTCAGTCAGTTAGCTGCACTTACAGTGTATTGTGTATATATATGCATCCCAGGTGTTGCATATATATATATACACTGTATTCAGTTTAGCTAGATCCGTTCCTGTTATCTTCTATCTAGACTATTTACATTTAATGCAGTGCGTCCTGCTCACAGTGTTCAGCTAGATCCGTTCCTGCTATTTACATTTAGTGCAGTCAGTGCGTCCTGCTCACAGTGTTCAGCTAGATCCGTTCCTGTTATCTTCTAGACTATTTACATTTAGTGCAGTGCGTCCTGCTCACAGTGTTCAGCTAGATCCGTTCCTGTTAAATTCCTACTGACAGGCAGGCTTGTCTGGTTACAGTATATAAAGCTACCTGAAGAAAATTACAGGTGTTCTATTTGATCCTATTAGTACCACGGTCAGGCAGCTAGACTATTTACATTTAGTACAGTGCGTCCTGCTCACAGTGTTCAGCTAGATCCGTTCCTGTTATCTTCCTACTGACAGGCAGGCTTGTCTGGTTACAGTATATAAAGCTACCTGAAGAAAATTACAGGTGTTCTATTTGATCCTATTAGTACCACGGTCAGGCAGCTAGACTATTTACATTTAGTACAGTGCGTCCTGCTCACAGTGTACAGCTAGATCCGTTCCTGTTATCTTCCTACTGACAGGCAGGCTTGTCTGGTTACAGTATATAAAGCTACCTGAAGAAAATTACAGGTGTTCTATTTGATCCTATTAGTACCACGGTCAGGCAGCTAGACTATTTACATTTAGTACAGTGCGTCCTGCTCACAGTGTTCAGCTAGATCCGTTCCTGTTATCTTCCTACTGACAGGCAGGCTTGTCTGGTTACTGTATATAAAGCTACCTGAAGAAAATTACAGGTGTTCTATTTGATCCTATTAGTACCACGGTCAGGCAGCTAGACTATTTACATTTAGTACAGTGCGTCCTGCTCACAGTGTACAGCTAGATCCGTTCCTGTTATCTTCCTACTGACAGGCAGGCTTGTCTGGTTACTGTATATAAAGCTACCTGAAGAAAATTACAGGTGTTCTATTTGATCCTATTAGTACCACGGTCAGGCAGCTAGACTATTTACATTTAGTACAGTGCGTCCTGCTCACAGTGTTCAGCTAGATCCGTTCCTGTTATCTTCCTACTGACAGGCAGGCTTGTCTGGTTACAGTATATAAAGCTACCTGAAGAAAATTACAGGTGTTCTATTTGATCCTATTAGTACCACGGTCAGGCAGCTAGACTATTTACATTTAGTACAGTGCGTCCTGCTCACAGTGTTCAGCTAGATCCGTTCCTGTTATCTTCCTACTGACAGGCAGGCTTGTCTGGTTACAGTATATAAAGCTACTTGAAGAAAATTACAGGTGTTCTATCCCAGCTTAGTGCAGCTACAGGCCATTAGTATGTCTGGAAGGCCAAGAAGGAGAGGCAGACAGTCACAAGCCAATAAGAGAGGGCAAGCAGGCTCTGTGTCTAGTGCTGGTCGTGGAGACGGTGCATCCTCATCAGCACGTGGCCATGGGACACGCTTGGCCTTTTTTTCGGCAGCTGGCCGTGTTGAGCCGCAACATGCGGAAGACTTGGTCGAGTGGATGACCAAGCCGTCCTCATCCTCCTCATCCTCTCTCACCCATGCCCAGGGTGCTTTGTCTGGCAAAGCAGCGGCCTCTTCCCTCAGCTCAATGTCATCAGTGACTCCTTCCCTAGCTCCACCATGTCCTCATGAGGATTCCCTCGAACTGTTTGACCACAGTGTTGGGTACATGCTACAGGAGGATGCCCAGCGTTTGGAAGGCTCTGATGACGATACTGAGCTCGATGAAGGCAGTAACATGAGCACGGACAGAGGGGGTGCCCAAGAAGGACAGCAATCTGGCAGTCATGCTCCCCCTGCTGCAGCATACTGCCAGGTTTGCTCCAGTGATGAGGAGGGAGGGGATGATGAGGTCACTGACTCAACGTGGGTGCCTGATAGGAGAGAGGAGGAGGAGGAGGAGGAGGAGGAGGAGGAGGAGGCGGCGGCACATCACCAACGAGGCAGGATGCCCTCCAGGGGCCAGCCTAAGGGCAGCACATTGACTGCATCACACCCCAAAGCTCCACATGTGCAGGGCGCTGCAGTCTCTGCGCGTTATTCAAAAAGTTCTTTGGTGTGGGCCTTTTTTGAGACGAGTGCATCAGATCGCACCGCTGCTATTTGCAACATTTGTCTCAAGCGTATCTCGCGTGGCCAAAACATCTCCCGCTTGGGTACCACATGCTTGACCAGACATATGTTGACCTGCCATGCAGTTCGTTGGCAAGCGTATCTAAAAGACCCACACCAAAGAACAAAGAGGATCTCTCCTTGCTCCTCATCAGCTGAGATTTCCAACCCCACTAGACCTTCAGTCCTCTCTGAGACCTGCAGTGAGAGGAATGAAGGTGTAGAATTAGGTGTGTCACAGCCAAGTACTTGTGGGCAATCTGCTTTTGGTACACCGACGTCAGATTGTACCAGGCAAATTTCCCTGCCCCAGCTGCTGCACCGCCGAAAGAAGTTTGCTCCCAGCCATCCACATGCCCAGCGGTTGAATGCTAGCTTGGCAAAATTGCTAGCACTTCAACTGCTGCCTTTTCAGTTGGTAGACTCTGCCCCCTTCCGTGAGTTTGTGGAATGTGCGGTTCCTCAGTGGCAGGTACCCAAACGCCACTTTTTCTCACGGAAGGCGATTCCGGCTCTCTACCGGCATGTGGAAGGCAATGTCCATGCCTCGCTGGACAGGGCGGTCAGCGGTAAGGTGCATATTACCGCTGACTCATGGTCCAGCAGGCATGGACAGGGACGTTACCTAAGTTTCACGGCGCATTGGGTGACTCTGCTGGCAGCTGGGAAGGATGCAGGACAAGGTGCAGTAGTGTTGGAGGTTGTTCCGCCACCACGCCTCCAAAATGCTGATTGTGACACACCTCTCTCCTCCACCCCCTCCTCTTCTTCTTCCTCCATGGCCTCTTCCTCGGAACCAGCGGTGCTCCGTAGGCGTTCAAGGGGCTACGCAAGTACGCAGGCCAAAAGATGCCATGCGGTGCTTGAGCTGGTGTGCTTGGGGGACAGGAGCCACACTGGGGCAGAGGTTTTGTCAGCTCTGCAGGGGCAGGTTCAGAGGTGGTTGACGCCACGCCAACTTAAGGCAGGAATGGTGGTTTGCGACAATGGCACCAACCTCCTCTCTGCCCTCCGACAGGGACAAATGACCCATGTGCCCTGTTTGGCTCACGTCCTTAACTTGGTGGTGCAGCGGTTCTTGGGCAGGTACCCGGGCTTACAGGATGTCCTGAGGCAGGCCAGGAAAGTCTGTGTGCATTTCCGCCGGTCATATAATGCCAGTGCTCGGCTGACGGACCTCCAAAAGGAGTTTAACCTGCCCAAGAACCGCCTAATCTGTGACATGCCCACCAGGTGGAACTCAACGTTGGCCATGCTGCAGCGGCTGCACACGCAGCAGAGGGCCATCAATGAGTACCTGTGCGACTATGGCACCAGGACAGGGTCAGGGGAGCTTGGTTTTTTTTCCCCACGCCAGTGGGCCATAATCAGGGATGCATGCACTGTCCTGTCACCATTCGAGGAGGCCACGAGGATGGTGAGCAGTGACAGTGCATGCATCAGTGACACTGTCCCCCTTGTCCACCTGTTGGAGCACACGCTGCGTGGAATAATGGACAGGGCACTGGAGGCAGAACAGAGGCAGGAAGAGGAGGACTTCCTTAGCTCTCAAGGCCCCCTTTATCCAGACAGTGTTCCTGCGTGCCCGCCGATCACACAGGAAGAGGACGAGGAGGAAGAGGAGGAGGAGGAAGATTGTGTCAGTATGGAGGTGGAGCCTGGCACTCAGCATCAGCAGCAGTCTTTAAGGGATCAGTCCCAAGAAACACATGGACTTGTACGTGGCTGGGAGGAGGTGGCTGCGGACCATGTCGTTCTTAGTGACCCAGAGGACTCCGGACCGAATGCCTCAGCAAACCTACGCTGCATGGCCTCCCTGATCCTGCAAAGCCTGCGTAAGGATCCTCGTATTCGTGGTATCAAGGAGAAGGACCAATACTGGCTGGCAACCCTCCTTGATCCACGTTACAAGGGTAAGGTTGCGGACCTTATCTTGCCATCGCAGAGGGAGCAGAGGATGAAACATCTTCGGGAGGCCTTGCAGAAAGGTCTGTGCAATGCATTCCCAGAGACTGAGAGGTTACAAACTCCTGTTTCTGGACAACGTGTTGCTGAGGCTTCGGTCAGTCAAAGAAGGAGCGGTGGAGAAGGTGGCCGTCTGACCGATGCGTTCAGACAATTTTTTGGTCCGCAGCCCCAAGGTATGATCGGTTCCAGCAACCATCGCCAGCGTCTGTTTTACATGGTGCAGGAATACCTAGGGGCAAGATCAGACTTGGACACCTTTCCCACCGAAAATCCTCTGGGTTACTGGGTCTTGAGGATGGATCACTGGCCAGAGCTTGCACAGTATGCAATTGAGCTACTGGCCTGTCCTGCATCCAGCGTTCTTTCGGAACGCACATTCAGTGCTGCTGGAGGCGTGGTAACCGATCACAGGGTGCGTCTGTCCACCGACTCGGTCGATCGGCTGACCTTCATAAAAATGAATGAGTCTTGGATCACCACCAGCTACCAAGCACCTGATGCTGATGTAACCGAATAATTTTTTTTGAAATCTCAGATCCCTTCAAAGACTGCCTATGCTGATGCTGAGTGATGCAAGAGTAATTATCCTCTTCCTCCTCAATCATCACGCTGATAGCTTGTAAGAACATTTTTGGTTCTGGGCGCCACCACCAGTGCCTAAGGCACAATTTTTCAGCCCCTGTTTAACAGGGGCGTGTAATTACAATTTTTGATGTAATACTTTGCAGCAGGGCTCGTTCCTGCATTCCAACTAGAGTGTCTGTGAGGGGTTGCAGTGTTGTGGCACCAGCACCAGTGCCTAAGGCCCAATTTTTCTGCCCCTGTCTAACAGGGGCGTGTAATTACAATTTTTGATGCAATACTTTGCAGCAGGGCTCGTTCCTGCGTTCCAACTAGAGTGTCTGTGAGGGGTTGCAGTGTTGTGGCACCAGCACCAGTGCCTAAGGCCCAATTTTTCTGCCCCTGTCTAACAGGGGCGTGTAATTACAATTTTTGATGCAATACTTTGCAGCAGGGCTCGTTCCTGCGTTCCAACTAGAGTGTCTGTGAGGGGTTGCAGTGTTGTGGCACCAGCACCAGTGCCTAAGGCCCAATTTTTCTGCCCCTGTCTAACAGGGGCATGTAATTACAATTTTTGATGCAATACTTTGCAGCAGGGCTCGTTCCTGCGTTCCAACTAGAGTGTCTGTGAGGGGTTGCAGTGTTGTGGCACCAGCACCAGTGCCTAAGGCCCAATTTTTCTGCCCCTGTCTAACAGGGGCGTGTAATTACAATTTTTGATGCAATACTTTGCAGCAGGGCTCGTTCCTGCATTCCAACTAGAGTGTCTGTGAGGGGTTGCAGTGTTGTGGCACCAGCACCAGTGCCTAAGGCCCAATTTTTCTGCCCCTGTCTAACAGGGGCGTGTAATTACAATTTTTGATGCAATACTTTGCAGCAGGGCTCGTTCCTGCGTTCCAACTAGAGTGTCTGTGAGGGGTTGCAGTGTTGTGGCACCAGCACCAGTGCCTAAGGCCTAATTTTTCAGCTCCTGTTCAACAGGGGCATGTAATTACAATTCTTGATCTAATATTTCACAGCAGGGCCCTGTGAGGGCTTACAGTGTTGTGGCCACAGCAACACCTAAGGCCCAAATTTCTGCTGAGTATATAGGGCAGGACCCTACTTTCAAACATCTAACTTACAAACGACTCCTACTTGCAAACGGAAGGAGACAACAGGAAGTGAGATGAAATCTACCCCTAGGAAGGGAAATTCTTTCCTGTAAGAGTTAATATGGGAAAACAATTTCTCCTTTCCACTGATGCTTTCCAATCCTTGTTCCACAAAAAAACCCAAATTTTCAAAAAACATTTTTCATTGGGACAAAAAAGTGAGGTGAAATCTTCTGAAGAGGAGGAAAGACAGCAAAACAAATGTCACAGGGGTGATAACCCTTCCCTATGTTTTCCAAAAAGCTTAGAAAAGATTTTTTGGCTGGAGCTAAACACGTTAAAAATGTTCAAAATTACAAACAGATTCTACTTAACAACAAACCTGTATACTGCTGTTCAGAGTATATAGGGCCTGGTGGCCCCACACCTTTCCTTATTTTAATTTGGGTGCGGGGTTCCCCTTAATATCCATACAAGACCCAAAGGGCCAGGTAATGGACTGGGGGGTACCCATGCCGTTTGTCTCACTGATTTTCATCCATATTGCCATGACATTAAACCCGCAAGCAGTTTTAAATGAGATTTTTTCCTTTAAAAATGACATTTGGTGCAGGGACTGTTCTAAACATGGGAAACACGCGTCACTTTACAGGCATACTATAGACACCCCCCAGGTACGATATTTAAAGGAATATTTCACTTTTTTTTTTTTTACTTTAAGCATCATTAAAATCACTGCTCCTGAAAAAACGGCCGTTTTTAAAAGTTTTTTTTGCATTGATACATGTCCCCTGGGGTAGGACCCGGGTCCCCAAACCCTTTTTAGGACAATACCATGCAAATTAGCCTTTAAAATGAGCACTTTTGATTTCGAACGTTCGAGTCCCATAGACGTCAATGGGGTTCTAACGTTCGTGCGAACTTTCGGTCCGTTCGCGGGTTCTGGTGCGAACCGAACCGGGGGGTGTTCGGCTCATCCCTAGTCAGCACCAACCTCAGAGGGGGATAGAGAGTCAGCCCCAACCTTTAGAGGAGGATAGTCAGCGCCAACCTCAGAGGAGGATAGAGAGTCAGTGCCAACCTCAAAGGGGGATAGAGAGTGAGCACCAACCTCAAAGGGGGAGAGAGAGTCAGCACCAACCTCAAAGGGGGATAGAGGGTGAGCACCAACCTCAGAGGAGGATAGAATGTGAGCACCAACCTCAAAGGGGGATAGAGGGTGAGCACCAACCTCAAAGGGGGATAGAGGGTGAGCACCAACCTCAAAGGGGGATAGAGGGTGAGCACCAACCTCAAAGGGGGATAGAGAGACAGCACCAACCTCAAAAGGGGATAGAGGGTGAGCACCAACCTCAAAGGGGGATAGAGGGTGAGCACCAACCTCAAAGGGGGATAGAGGGTGAGCACCAACCTCAGAGGATGATAGAGAGTCAGCACCAACCTCAAAGGGGGATAGAGGATGAGTACCAACCTCAAAGGGGGATAGAGGGTAAGCACCAACCTCAGAGGAGGATAGAGAGTCAGCACCAACCTCAAAGGGGGATAGAGGGTGAGTACCAACCTCAAAGGGGGATAGAGAGTCAGCACCAACCTCAGAGGAGGATAGAGAGTCAGCGCCAACCTCAGAGGAGGATAGAGAGTCAGCGTCAACCTCAAAGGGGGATAGAGAGTGAGCGCCAACTAAAGAGGAGGATAGAGAGTCAGCACCAACCTCAGAGGAGGATAGAGAGTCAGCGTCAACCTCAAAGGGGATAGAGAGTGAACACCAACCTCAAAGGGGGATAGAGAGTGAGCACCAACCTCAGAGGAGGATAGAGAGTGAGCGCCAACCTCAGAGGAGGATAGAGAGTCAGTACCAACCTCAAAGGGGGATAGAGGGTGAGCACCAACCTCAGAGGAGGATAGAGAGTCAGCACCAACCTCAAAGGGGGATAGAGGGTGAGTACCAACTTCAAAAGGGGGATAGAGGGCGAGTACCAACCTCAAAGGGGGATAGAGGGTGAGTACCAACCTCAAAGGGGGATAGAGGGTGAGCACCAACCTCAAAGGGGGATAGAGGGTGAGCACCAACCTCAAAGGGGGATAGAGGGTGAGCACCAACCTCAAAGGGGGATAGAGGGTGAGCACCAACCTCAAAGGGGGATAGAGAGTCAGCACCAACCTCAGAGGAGGATAGACAGTCAGCACCAACCTCAAAGGGGGATAGAGGATGAGTACCAACCTCAAAGGGGGATAGAGGATGAGTACCAACCTCAAAGGGGGATAGAGGGTAAGCACCAACCTCAGAGGAGGATAGAGAGTCAGCGCCAACCTCAAAGGGGGATAGAGAGTGATCACCAACCTCAAAAGGGGATAGAGCGTGAGCACCAACCTCAGAGAAGGATAGAGTGTCAGCACCAACCTCAAAGGGGGATAGAGGGTGAGTACCAACCTCAAAGGGGGATAGAGAGTCAGCACCAACCTCAGAGGAGGATAGAGAGTCAGCACCAACCTCAGAGGAGGATAGAGAGTCAGCACCAACCTCAGAAGGGGATAGAGAGTCAGCACCAACCTCAGAGGAGGATAGAGAGTCAGCGTCAACATCAAAGGGGGATAGAGAGTGAACACCAACCTCAAAGGGGATAGAGAGTCAGCACCAACCTCAAAGGGGGATAGAGAGTCAGCACCAACCTCAGGCTCAGAGGGGGATAGAGAGTCAGCGTCAACCTCATAGGAGGATCGAGAGTCAGCACCAACCACAGAGGAGGACAGAGAGTCAGCCCCAACCTCAAAGCGGGATAGAGGGTGAGCACCAACCTCAAAGGGGGATAGAGAACGAGTACCAACCTCAGAGGATAGAGAGTGAGTGCAAACCTCAGAGGGGAGATAGAGGGTATTTTTTCTGACCCATAATTCTCATACATTTTGGGTTTGGGGCATTTTGGCATCTTCAACCTGATGACTGATGATGACTATGTCTGGATACTGTGGAATAGTACCCCCAGGAAGGCAGGTGGGTAACTAGTGTGTAAAAAGTACAGTAAAATGAATCTGAACCATCCAGGAGGGGAGTTTAATCAAATCTGCACGGCCCTCTCCCCGCCTGATGAAATGAGCCTCTTTCGGTAAAGTTCAAGCAGCAATAAGACGCCGAACAAGCTGCCATTTTCCCGGCTGCTCCGCATCCCCCTCCGGATAACCGATAAAAGGCCTCGTACAAAAGGCACATCAGCATGCATTTAAATGAGCCTCAAGTCCCATATTATGCAGGCTGACGCAGGCAGCAGATGGGTACCTTTGCCTCTGTAATTCTTCTCGCTACCTTGCGAAATGCAAACTGGCACGATACAAAGAAAAAAAGAAAAAAAAAAAAGTTACTTATTGGCAAGATTTATATCTGCGGAATTTACCTTCTTATCGATGCAAACTGCAGCGCTTTGTGTCACCTGTACGAGGAGTGATCACTCGCCATTGTGAGGGAGGCTTTTTTTGGGGGGGGGGGGGATTCTGAATAAGTCTCCAGCTGCCGCGTACGAGGGTAGATTCCCTAACAATGGTTTTAAATCATCGTGTCTTTGTCGCCCTGTTGCTGGAAATTAAAAGCGTAAAAGGACTTTTTTTTTTATCCCCCCCCCCCCCTCTTCTTCCTCGGTCTCAGATGCAATTGAACGATGATGTCTCTGAAAATCTAATTAAACGGAGCCACTCTCTAGGCATAAAACAGGCCGGAGAGGGAGAAAATGAATGTATTCAATTTACCTGATAGAGCCGCTTCACATAATGAAAGCTTTGTTTGGTAAAAGCTCTTAAAAAAAAAAAAAAAAAAAATCAAATTATTTTACCTCTTTTCTTGTCATTATCCCGACCCGTCTCTTGTAACACAGTCCTAAAAATTAAAAGAAAACAAACAAAAAAGTTCCAGACGCAGCAGGGAAATTTGCAAACGCATAGTAAACAGTCCTGTATAAAGACATAGAAAATTATCTATCTATCTATCTATCTATCTATCTCTTCATACAGGACTGTTTACTATGCGTTTGCAAATTTCCCTGCCGCGTCTGGAACTTTTTTGTTTGTTTTCTTTTTTTGAAAAATTTTGGGACTGCGTTAGAGACGGCTCGGGATAATGACAAGAAAAGGAGGTAAAACAATTTGAATATATATATATATATACACACACACTTACCGAAAGTATTGGGACGCCTGCCTTTACACACACATGAACTTTAATGGCATCCCAGTCTTAGTCCGTAGGGTTCAATATTGAGTTGGCTCCGCCCTTTGCAGCTATAACAGCTTCAACTCTTCTGGGAAGGCCGTCCACAAGGTTTAGGAGGGTGTCTATGGGAATGTTTGACCATTCTTCCAGAAAAGCATTTGTAAGGTCAGGCACTGATGATGGACGAGAAGGCCTGGCTCGCAGTCTCCGATGTAATTCATCCCAAAGTTGTTTTGTTGGGTTGAGATCAGGACTCTGTGCAGGCCAGTCATATTCCTCCACCTCAAACTCGCTCCTCCATGTCTTTATGGATCCTGGTTTGCGCACTGGTCCAAATCATTTGGTGGAGGGGGGATTATGGTGTGGGGGTTGTTTTTCAGGGGTTGGGATTGGCCCCTTAGTTCCAGTGAAGGGAACTCTTAAGGCGTCAGCATACCAAGAGATTTTGGACAATTTCATGCTCCCAACTTTGTGGGAACAGTTTGGGGATGTCCCCTTCCTATTCCAACATGACTGCCCGCCAGTGCACAAAGCAAGGTCCATCAAGACATGAATGAGCCAGTCTGGGGTGGAGGAACTTGACTGGCCTGCACAGAGTCCTGACCTCAACCCGATAGAACACTTTTGGGATGAATTAGAGCGGAGACTGCGAGCCAGGCCTTCTCATCCAACATCAGTGCCTGACCTCACAAATGCTCTTCTGGAAGAATGGTCAAACATTCCCATAGACACACTCCTAAACCTTGTGGACGGCCTTCCCAGAAGAGTTGAAGCTGTTATAGCTGCAAAGGGCGGAGCCAACTCAATATTGAACCCTACGGACTAAGACTGGGGTGTCATTAAAATTCATGTGTGTGTAAAGGCAGGCGTCCCAATACTTTTGGCAATATAGTGTATATGGATGTATGGTCAATTTCAGAGGATAAAAAAGACATTTTTTTTTTTTTTTAGTTTTGGATACAATGGGGAAGTGGGGGCTCTAGAAAAGTTAGGGTACCTAGAAAGAATGGTGTCCCATAGGGGACACAGTTTAGATCCACTTCTCTACCTCCCGGTCTTTCCTTAAAGTGTCTTTTCCTTAAAGAAATCACAGCAGTGAGTCTTCTCTTATCAAATGGTTTAGTCCAAGGGTTCAATCAGACAGAGGGAGCTGCAAAGCAAGCTTCATCCACTGTACTGTCTCTTTAGCTAAACCCCAAGTGCTCTGGGAATCCTTTATCATTTATTACTTTTTTTTTTTCATAAAAGATGCATAAAAAGGTTAACAAAGTAATACATTAATTTGACTTAAACAATAAAAGGATACTAGTCGAGTGACTTTGCGTACGCTGAGATAATGTAATCAGTCTGCTGCAGGCAGGAGCAAGCATTTCCTCAGTCTCCCCTCCCTCAGTGATCAGATTGTAACATTGTGTGATCTCTGTGAGAGGTATTAAATACCTGCAAATGTTACACTTGCATAACTTATTACACAAGACTAGTCCAGTGACTTTGCCTAGGCTGAGATGATGCTATCAGCCTGTTGCAGGCAGAAAGAAGCATTTCCTCAGTCTCCTCTCCCCCAGTGATCAGACTGTACATTGTAACAATGTGTGATCTCTATGAGAGGTAATCAGTACCTTGAAGTGTTACAATTAGATATCACTAAGCATGCTGCGTACAGATTCTGTTACTGCGATCGGTCATGGAACGCCTGGCGATCGTGTCATTTGTATCCAGTTAATGGCCCGCCCATTGCGCCCCCTCCTGGTTATATGCTGATTGAGCACTTACCCTAAGGCTCGCTTGTCACACATTTCAGTGACTGTCGGATCTCCGGCATTGCAAATCGCCTGTTTTACGGTGAACATTACAAGAGATGGGGGGTTGTCATCACTTCCTCCCGGCACAGGCGGTGTGACGATGTGACAAAGCTCAGGCCGTGTGAGGAACGGCGAGCGAGGGCCTCGTAATTCTGCGCTCTGTCAGTGCAGGGAGCGCTCCTCTTACAGGCCGGATACTAAACCTGTTTTATGGCTTTGTTTAGGCCGCTGCAGATGTCTGGGGGACGATTGACAAAGTGAGCGATGGTCTTTGTTAGGATAAACATATTACCACACGGAAGAAATAAAATGTGACACCTTCCTAACGCTAAATAGATTGTCGGCTCTGCCGCCGAGCGCCTCTCCTGACAGCCAATAGGACTTATTGGTGCCTCCTTCCCAGTGTTAATTTCGTCAACTTAAACCGACTAAAACATTTTGGTCGACTAGCTTAATACCATTTTAGTCGACTAAAACTAAAACAATTGAGATGACTAAAATACCACTAAAACTAAAATGCCATTTTAGTCAAAAGACTAAGACTAAAACTAAATTGAAATTTGACGTCAAAATTAACACTGGTCTGTAGTGCATGTTCATACCTCAATACCATAAATAATAACATATTCGATTTTTCCCTCCAGCTGTATATAATGAGGTTGGAAATTGTAGCTAAATGCTTAAATAATGCATTACAATTTAACTACACCCATTAGATTTTAGATAACTAAAACGAGTTTTAGTCGACTAACATGTCCTGGAGATTTAGTTGAATAAATACGACCAAAACTAAAACAATTACAGAAGACTAAAATGGGACTAAAACTAAAATTCCATTTTAGTCCTAAGACTAAAGCTAAATCGAAATTTTCTGCCAAAATTAACACTGCTCCTTCTCTGGTGATCAGACTACAACATTGTAACTTTGTAGAGAGTCACAAGGTGAGAGGCTCCAACATTGTAACTTTGTATCCAGTCACAAGGTGAGAGGCTGCAACATTGTAACTTTGTATCCAGTCACAAGGTGAGAGGCTGCAACATTGTAACTTTGTATCCAGTCACAAGGTGAGAGGCTCCAACATTGTAACTTTGTATCCAGTCACAAGGTGAGAGGCTCCAACATTGTAACTTTGTATCCAGTCACAAGGTGAGAGACTGCAACATTGTAACTTTGTAGAGTCACAAGGTGAGAGGCTGCAACATTGTAACTTTGTAGAGTCACAAGGTGAGAGGATACAACATTGTAACTTTGTATCCAGTCACAAGGTGAGAGACTGCAACATTGTAACTTTGTAGAGTCACAAGGTGAGAGGCTGCAACATTGTAACTTTGTAGAGTCACAAGGTGAGAGGATACAACATTGTAACTTTGTATCCAGTCACAAGGTGAGAGACTGCAACATTGTAACTTTGTAGAGTCACAAGGTGAGAGGCTGCAACATTGTAACTTTGTAGAGTCACAAGGTGAGAGGCTACAACATTGTAACTTTGTAGAGTCACAAGGTGAGAGGCTGCAACATTGTAACTTTGTAGAGTCACAAGGTGAGAGGATACAACATTGTAACTTTGTAGAGAGTCACAAGGTGAGAGGCTGCAACATTGTAACTTTGTAGAGAGTCACAAGGTGAGAGGCTGCAACATTGTAACTTTGTAGAGTCACAAGGTGAGAGGATACAACATTGTAACTTTGTAGAGAGTCACAAGGTGAGAGGCTACAACATTGTAACTTTGTAGAGAGTCACAAGGTGAGAGGCTCCAACATTGTAACTTTGTAGAGAGTCACAAGGTGAGAGGCTCCAACATTGTAACTTTGTAGAGAGTCACAAGGTGAGAGGCTGCAACATTGTAACTTTGTATCCAGTCACAAGGTGAGAGGCTGCAACATTGTAACTTTGTAGAGTCACAAGGTGAGAGGCTGCAACATTGTAACTTTGTAGAGAGTCACAAGGTGAGAGACTGCAACATTATAACTTTGTATCCAGTCACAAGGTGAGAGGCTACAACATTGTAACTTTGTAGAGAGTCACAAGGTGAGAGGCTGCAACATTGTAACTTTGTAGAGTCACAAGGTGAGAGGCTGCAACATTATAACTTTGTAGAGAGTCACAAGGTGAGAGGCTGCAACATTGTAACTTTGTAGAGTCACAAGGTGAGAGGCTGCAACATTATAACTTTGTAGAGAGTCACAAGGTGAGAGGCTACAACATTGTAACTTTGTAGAGAGTCACAAGGTGAGAGACTGCAACATTATAACTTTGTATCCAGTCACAAGGTGAGAGGCTACAACATTGTAACTTTGTAGAGAGTCACAAGGTGAGAGGCTGCAACATTGTAACTTTGTAGAGTCACAAGGTGAGAGGCTGCAACATTATAACTTTGTAGAGAGTCACAAGGTGAGAGGCTGCAACATTGTAACTTTGTAGAGTCACAAGGTGAGAGGCTGCAACATTATAACTTTGTAGAGAGTCACAAGGTGAGAGGCTACAACATTGTAACTTTGTAGAGAGTCACAAGGTGAGAGGCTCCAACATTGTAACTTTGTAGAGAGTCACAAGGTGAGAGGCTCCAACATTGTAACTTTGTAGAGAGTCACAAGGTGAGAGGCTGCAACATTGTAACTTTGTAGAGAGTCACAAGGTGAGAGGCTGCAACATTATAACTTTGTATCCAGTCACAAGGTGAGAGGCTGCAACATTGTAACTTTGTAGAGAGTCACAAGGTGAGAGGCTGCAACATTGTAACTTTGTAGAGTCACAAGGTGAGAGGCTGCAACATTGTAACTTTGTAGAGAGTCACAAGGTGAGAGGCTGCAACATTGTAACTTTGTAGAGAGTCACAAGGTGAGAGGATACAACATTGTAACTTTGCAGTAAATCTCAGTCTAGGAATGGTGACCCTGAATGACACTTGAACAAACCACCTAGGTTGCAATGATCTCATCTGTCTACTGCAGCCTGGAGGAAGTATTTCCTTCTAAAATTTATGAACAGACAAGAACTGCCCAGTCACAGGCTGGGGGAGGGACAAGACCTGCAAATGTTACCTAATTTGCAGCAGAGAACAATCAGGTCTCCTACCCTGTCAGACAGGACTGTGCTGTGTGGGAGAGCTGTGTTAATCTCAGGACTGGATGGACAGAACTACAAATCCTTTGGCTGGCAGGACAGCCCTCAGCTTTAGGTAATACCTGAAGATAATCACCTTCCCAGTGGCTCTGGGCCCCAGAGTAGTCACCTGGGCAGTCATGTGAGCGCCATACATATAAAAGCGTCCTTCTTAAACAGAAGATTGCTGGGAGGCTGCAGCTGGGATTCTGTGCTCAGGTGTAATGGTCTGTGTTGCCATCAATGTTGGCGCCCCCGCGCTGTCAGAGGGGGGAAGTCTCTGGGGTGTCATTGATGGATGAGCCATCAATACCGCACTTCACTCATCCACGCGGAATTTATAGACTCGCCGGGACACATGTTATCATCGCTGCTCAACCGACTATAAAAGTTCAAGAGCCGCTCGGAGAACGCAGAAATAAAAGGCAGAGACCGCTGAGCCTTAAACACACATGGAAATGAAGACGGCAGAGCAGAAAATAGATGAGGAAATCACGCTTTGTATAAATACAAGAGCCAAGTCTACTTTTACTTGGTGTGCCAACATTAGCATATAAGCACTTAACCAGTTCCCGTCCAGCCGGTGCCACGTCTGACATTTCCCTCATACAAATAAAAATCTGGATTTTTTTTTTAGCTAAAAAATGACTTACAACCCCGAAACATTACACATTTATCATTAAGCAGAGACCCTGGAGAATAAAATGGTTGTTGCTGCAATATTTATGTGGTTTATTAAATGCTAATTTTCAGGAAAAAATACACTTGCCGCCAGTATAACGTAGATATACTGCGGCAGGGTGGCATTGCTGCGCTGGATCACGTATTAGGTATGTGACCCGACACCTCGGGGGTCTGGGGTGCGCATGCGCGCCGCTGGTGACATGCTACCATTGTGATTAGACACAGCAGGAGCTGATCTGCGGGTGCCGCAGGCTCAATGTCCACTGGCACCCGCCAATCATTAAGCAGAGAGCCCGAACGCTGATGCAAACAAGGCAGATCGTCGTTCCAAGGGGCCCCAGATGAATTTTTTCCCCTTTTGAACCAAATTTAGATTTTATAAGCATCCGCTAGGACTTATAGCATCAACTCTATGCAGCACTCATGATGAAGCTCTTCTGGGCGAAACATGTAGAACAGAAGTGGCTGCACAGTTGTATGACTTACATGTTTATGTGACATTTTACATTTTAAATATTTTGATAGTAAATAAAATTTGTATCTTTTATCCTAAATGATCAGATTTATTCTGGCACCTTGAGAGTCGGTTCACACGGAGGCAGGACGACTTGCAGCGCGACTGCCTCAGGCGACCTGCACGCGACAGCAGCGGCGACTTGCAAAACGACTTCTATATAGAAGTCAATGCAAGTCGCCTCAAGTCGCCCCCAAAGTAGTACAGGAACCTTTTTCTAAGTCGGAGCGACTTGAGTCGCTCCTATTAGAATGGTTCCATTGTACAGAACGGAACGCGACTTGTCAGGCGGCTAAGTCACCTGACAAGTCGTCCCAGTGTGCACCGGCTCTTAAAGTCCCGCCTTTTGCATCTCCATATTTGTCAGTAGGGAAGGTATGGATCCTGTGTTCCTGTAAAGCAGGGGCACTGATCCATGACTTCCCCTAGTAAAAGCACCTCCCCCCACAGTGCACAAACACTGGCTAGGCACACGGTTAACCCTTTGATCGCCTCTGATGTTTAACCCCTTCCCTGCCAGAGTCATTAGTACAGTGACAGTGCATATTTTTAGCACAAATCACTGTATTAGTGTCACTGGTCCCCACAAAGTGTCAAAAGTGTCAGTTAGTGTCCGACTGTCTGCCACAATATTACAGTCCCGCTATAAGTCACCGATCGCCACCATTACTACCCTGTTTCCCCGAAAATAAGACCTAGCGCGATTGTCGGTGATGGCTGCAATATAAGCCCTACCCCCCAAATAAGCCCTAGTTAAAGTCCTTGTAGGTCTTATTTTCAGGGTAGGGCTTATTTTCGGGGAAACAGGGTAGGGCTTATTTGGGGGGTAGGGCTTATATTGCAGCCATCACTGACAATCACGCTAGGTCTTATTTTCAGGGAAACAGGGTAGTAAAAAATGTTAAAAAATAAATAAAAATATCCTATAGTTTGTAGACCCTATAACTTTTGCCCAAACCAATCACCCCCTGCTGTCCATGATCAGATTTCCCCTTCCTCCTGCTGCCTGGACCCTCTGCATACACAAATCCCCCCCCCCCAAAAAAAAACAACCTCCCCCTCTTAGTACAAATCCTCTACCACTCAAATTTCTCCTCCAAGAAAAAATTCCCCCCTCCCCACTCCAAACCCCTCCTCCAAGCACAAATCCCCCCCCCCCCCCCCCAAATTTCTCCTCCTAGCCCAAATACCCCCCAATCATCCTTACTAGCACAAATCCCCCCTCCCAAAAAAACTTCCTTGCAGTCCTCTCTCCCTCCCACCGGCTTCCAGCTGCTGCAAGGGGTGGGGACTATAGGGGATCTGTTATGGTAATACGCCCCCCACCACACCAATCAACCCTCCTGTAGATCTCCCTTCCCTTCCTGTCAACCCCCACCCCCCATGTGCTCCTCTAGCAGTGCTGACAGCTCCTTCTCCCCTCCCTCCCACCAGCTGCAGGATATGGGGGGTAGCATCAGAATGGAGAGAGGATCAGGTAGGCTGTACTGGGCAGTGCTGGGACAAGGTCATCTAGAGTCCTGGGCAAACATGCCAAACTGAGCCCCCCCCCCCCCCAAGATGTATGAGCATTATGTGTTACCCCCCACCCCCCAAAAAAAAAATTAAGCACTAACCTGCATACTTGTCCTCTAAGCATAGATTCTACCTACTCCCAGAACAAATCCAAATCCCCTGCAGAAATCCCCCCCGAGCACAAATGCCCCCCCCCCACCCCCAAAACAAAAAACCACAGCTTCTAGTACAAATCCTCTACCCTTCAAATCCCTCAAATTTCCTCTCCGGGTACACATCTCCCCACACACACACAGTCCAAGTCCCCCCTCCCAGCAAAAATCTCCCCCCCCCCCCCCCATCTCCTTCCTAGCTCAAATCCTCCCCAGCAAAAAAAAAATGTCCCCTCCCAGCACGAATCCCCCCATCTCCCTGCTTGCTCAAATCCCCCCCCACAAAAAAGAAATCCCCTACCAGCACATATCTCCCCCCATTGATCCCTACTATCATAAATCCCCCCCCCCCAAAAAAAATCCCCGTCTAGCACAATTCCCCTCCCCCTCTACCATATCACCTCTTCTAGCACAACCCCCCCCTCCAATCCCCTCTCCTAGCATACATTCAATTTCCCCATCCCCCCTCCCAACAAATCTCCTTAAATCACCACTCCTAGCATATAACTCCAAATTTTCCCTTCAAAAACAATTCTAACTCCCTGATGCCCCCCCCCCCCCATATTGCCCCTCCCAACACATATCCCCTCCCCCTATCTCCCCCTGGTGCCCCACCTCCCACCTCACATGATACCACAGTGCCCAGGGCAGCCGTCCCTTCTGCCCACCCCTTGTCCCGGCCCTGGTACCGGGCCCTGTGATTTCTAACAGCAGCCCTGTCTGTCCACCTATAACCAAAACTTCAGGTTGGGTAGGCTGAGAAGAGAGAGCGATACAATGTAGCAGGGAGAGGATATGGAGATTGGTGGAGGGAAGCGTTGTGCGTCATTCTCCTGACTTTCCCGTCTATCGCTCCCTCCTGGGTGCTGTTGTGGCATGTTCATAACATCTACAGGAGGTGATATGATCAGCAATGAATGACACCAATGTCAGAAATGACACACACACAGCAATCTTATCTCCACAACAAAGGATGAGACACTCTGCAATCTACTCCAGAGGAAATGGGAAGGAGATGACACAGATTTCAAGTAGAACACTCCTTTTAGGACAATTTTGGCTAAAAACGCACATGAAACACACACAATGGAGATTGTTACATTTTCTGCCAGGTAAAATAATGTATAAATAATAACGTGCGCCCATTTATTATCCATCAGCCTGGGTATGGTGGACGACATAAAATAAAGGAGGCGATCACACTATTCAGAGTCCAGCAAAAGTGGGGCCACCGGACAGCTGTTTTGGCTTCTGGAGAACATCTTTGAGACATGTTGTGATTGATGTAATTTCCCGGAGCGTTAAGCGTTAGGCTGCAGTCACACCTGAGCGTTTTGAATCGCAGGCAGAATTACGATGATTTCAAAACACTCTGCCTAAATGACAAACTGCACAATGCGAATTTCAGGTGCCGTTTATTTTAAATGGTACCTAAAAAGGTGCAATTGCAGCAAACTGCATCGCATGAAGCTTGTCGCCCTGAAACAAGCTACCCATCCTTTTTTGGGTGACAAGCGTCACGTGATCATCAGTGCCCTGATTATCAGTGCAGCCCCATCACAATCAGTGCCCATCAGTGCAGATCATTTCAGCTTATCAGCGCCCATCAGTACAGATCATTGCAGCTTATCAGCGCCCATCAGTACAGATCATTTCAGCTTATCAGCGCCCATCAGTACAGATCATTGCAGCTTATCAGCGCCCATCAGTACAGATCATTTCAGCTTATCAGCGCCCATCAGTACAGATCATTGCAGCTTATCAGCGCCCATCAGTACAGATCATTTCAGCTTATCAGCGCCCATCAGTACAGATCATTGCAGCTTATCAGCACCCATCAGTACAGATCATTTCAGCTTATCAGTGCCCATCAGTACAGATCATTGCAGCTTATCAGTGCCCATCAGTACAGATCATTTCAGCTTATCAGCGCCCATCAGTACAGATCATTGCAGCTTATCAGCACCCATCAGTACTGATCATTGCAGCTTATCAGTGCCCATCAGTACAGATCATTGCAGCTTATCAGTGCCCATCAGTACAGATCATTGCAGCTTATCAGTGCCCATCAGTACAGATCATTGCAGCTTATCAGTGCCCATCAGTACAGATCATTGCAGCTTATCAGCGCCCATCAGTACAGATCATTACAGCTTATCAGTGCCCATCAGTACAGATCATTGCAGCTTTTCAGCGCCCATCAGTACAGATCATTGCAGCTTATCAGCACCCATCAGTACTGATCATTGCAGCTTATCAGCACCCATCAGTACAGATCATTGCAGCTTATCAGTGCCCATCAGTACAGATCATTGCAGCTTATCAGCGCCCATCAGTACAGATCATTACAGCTTATCAGTGCCCATCAGTACAGATCATTGCAGCTTTTCAGCGCCCATCAGTACAGATCATTGCAGCTTATCAGCACCCATCAGTACTGATCATTGCAGCTTATCAGCACCCATCAGTACTGATCATTGCAGCTTATCAGCACCCATCAGTACTGATCATTGCAGCTTATCAGTGCCCATCAGTACAGATCATTACAGCTTATCAGTGCCCATCAGTACAGATCATTGCAGCTTATCAGTGCCCATCAGTACAGATCATTGCAGCTTATCAGTGCCCATCAGTACAGATCATTGCAGCTTATCAGTGCCCATCAGTACAGATCATTGCAGCTTATCAGCGCCCATCAGTACAGATCATTGCAGCTTATCAGTGCCCATCAGTACAGATCATTGCAGCTTATCAGTGCCCATCAGTACAGATCATTGCAGCTTATCAGCGCCCATCAGTACAGATCATTGCAGCTTATCAGTGCCCATCAGTACAGATCATTGCAGCTTATCAGCACCCATCAGTACAGATCATTGCAGCTTATCAGCACCCATCAGTACAGATCATTGCAGCTTATCAGTGCCCATCAGCATAGATCAGTACAGATCATTGCAGCTTATCAGCACCCATCAGTACAGATCATTGCAGCTTATCAGTGCCCATCAGCATAGATCAGTACAGATCATTGCAGCTTATCAGCGCCCATCAGTACAGATCATTGCAGCTTATCAGTGCCCATCAGTACAGATCATTGCAGCTTATCAGCACCCATCAGTACAGATCATTGCAGCTTATCAGTGCCCATCAGTATAGATCAGTACAGATCATTGCAGCTTATCAGCGCCCATCAGTACAGATCATTGCAGCTTATCAGTGCCCATCAGTACAGATCATTGCAGCTTATCAGCACCCATCAGTACAGATCATTGCAGCTTATCAGCACCCATCAGTACAGATCATTGCAGCTTATCAGCACCCATTAGTACAGATCATTGCAGCTTATCAGCACCCATTAGTACAGATCATTGCAGCTTATCAGCACCCATCAGTACAGATCATTGCAGCTTATCAGCACCCATTAGTACAGATCATTGCAGCTTATCAGTGCCCATCAGTACAGATCATTGCAGCTTATCAGCACCCATTAGTACAGATCATTG
The DNA here is from genome assembly GCF_042186555.1 of Aquarana catesbeiana. Lineage (NCBI taxonomy): Eukaryota > Metazoa > Chordata > Amphibia > Anura > Ranidae > Aquarana > Aquarana catesbeiana. The sequence goes on from NC_133335.1 coordinate 6,860,918, forward strand.
CAGCTTATCAGTGCCCATCAGTACAGATCATTGCAGCTTATCAGGGCCCATCAGTGCAGCTTATCAATGCCCATCAGTGGTGCCTATCAATGCATCCCAGTGGCGGCCTGGTGATTTTGGGGGGGGGGAACCACCAACCCCCCCACTGGCGGTCAGTAGGTAGGTCAGGTGCACTTACCCGATCTATGCAGTGCTTCACCGGCGGCTTCCCTTGCTCCTTGGCGCTAGCGATGGCTCTCCCTTTCCCTGCTTTCCACGGGCATCGACGGCTTCAGTTTCCTCCCTCCTCCTCGGCGGCCAATTGGGGCTCTTCTCTTTTCGGCCTATCGGAAAATGGGTCGCAGAGCTGCTTCTGATTGGCCGGAATAAGGATCAGTGTTACAACAGCGAATATTCATTCGCTGTTGCCACACCTAGGTGGACTGATGGCGCAATGCCCTGCGCTCCAAGCCGACCCTATTTTGAAGTCTATTAGAGCCTCTGGCTCTAATCAGGTGCTTCAACAAAAAAAAAAAAACACACCCACCGCTGTAATTCAGGCGCCCTGAAAGGGGCTGGACGCCTGAATAGGGGGTGGCAGCGGCGGCCATGGATAGATTCATGCTATGCACGAATCTATCCATTATTCATATAGGGGGTGGTGTGGAGAGAGGGGGAGGAGCCCGGGCGCCCCTAATGGACGGGCCGCCACTGATGCTTCCTCATCTGTGCCCATCAGTGTAGAAGAAAAATGACTTATTTGCTAAATTGTATAACAGACTAAGAAAAAGGTTTTTTTTGTTTGAAAATTAGCAAAAAATTAAAACCCCAGCAGTGAATAAATACCACCAAAAGAAAGCTCTATCTGTATCAAATAAAAAAAAATTATAAAAATGTCATTTGGGTGCAGTGTTGCATGACTGCGCAATTGTCATTCAAAGTGTGAGAGCGCTGAAAGCTGAAAATTGGCCTGGGCAGGAAGGGGGTGAAAGTGTACAGTATTGAAGGGGTTAAAAGGGGTTCTAAGCCTACCACTGGTGACAAAGAGCATCCACCCCCTATCTGTGATCCCGGGTGCTCTTATTATAAAGACTAACCTGCTATTATGGCTGAGCGCCATGTGTTCCCCCTTAAAAAAAAAAGATTAAAAAAATTAAAAAAAAAAAAAGAAAAACACATTTTTGGAAATAATCAAATGGTATTAGTTTCCAAAAATATACAATAAAAATCGACCAAAAAATGTATATATTCCTAAAAACTCCCAACCTACATTACTACGAATTATTCCATGAATTTGATTATGTTCTGAGGTGACTAAAATACCTTTGAAAAAAAAGAGAGCTGATTCACTTTAAAGCAAACTAACTAAATAAATGAAGAGTTGCCATGCAGTCGGAATGGACAGCGCGGCCATATGATAAAATATTAATATGGTTGTCTGTTTGATGCAGTGATTCTGCCTCATTGCTATTCCCGGGATGAAGGGCGCTCCTTTGGTCTCAGACATGGTGCCAGCAGAACAGCGAGTGCTGCAGTGCTGTAGGGGTGACTGACATCACATGATCGAACCCAAGCTGGAGGGGCTGCACAGAAAATGCGGTCATTAAAAGCGCTTCCAACACTGGATCCCCCCTACTTACCCTGGTTCTGTATGCCTCCATTAAACATGGGGAGGAATTTATAAATACAGACAAGCAGAACTCTTCAGAACCTGGGGACCAAATGAGTATGGCCAACACCAGCTAAAGGGCACGCACAGGTGTACACATCTACAAGTGCTATCAGCACTACCCTCAATCCAAGCACTGCTATCAGCACTACCCTCAATACAAGCACTGCTATCAGCACTACCCTCAATCCAAGCAGTGCTATCAGCACAACTTTCCATCAAAGCAGTGCTATCAGGACAACCCTCCATCCAAGCAGTGCTATCAGGACAACCCTTCATCCAAGCAGTGCTATCAGGACAACCCTCCATCCAAGCAGTGCTATCAGGACAACCCTCCATCCAAGCAGTGCTATCAGGACAACCCTCCATCCAAGCAGTGCTATCAGGACAACCCTCCATCCAAGCAGTGCTATCGCACAACCCTCCATCCAAGCAGTGCTATCAGGACAACCCTCCATCCAAGCAGTGTTATCAGGACAACCCTCCATCCAAGAAGTGCCATCACCTGAACTCCCCCCATCCAAGCAGTGCCATCTGCTCAACCCTCCCGTCCAAGCAGTGCTATCACCTCAACCCTCCATCCAAGCAGTGCTATCAATTCAGCCCTTTATCCGAGCAGTGCGATCAGCTCAATCCTCCATCCAAGAAGTACCATCACCTGAACCCCCCCAATCCAAGCAATGCTATCACCTCAACCCTCCATCCAAGCAGTGCTATCACCTCAACCCTCCATCCAAGCAGTGCTATCACCTCAACCCTTCATCCAAGCAGTGCTATCAGCTCACTGAGCATGAAGTATAAACTATCATGACCGCATGTTGGGTTGTAGCCACATGATGACATCTAGCAATGCTTTCAGCACAACCCTCCATCCAAGCAGTGCTATCAGATCAACCCTCCATCAAAGCAGTGCTATCAGATCAACCCTCCATCCAAGCAGTGCTATCAGATCAACCCTCCATCCAATCAGTGCTATCAGCTCAAACCCTCCATCCAAGCAGTGCCATCAGCTCAACCCTCCATCCAAGCAGTGCCATCAGCTCAACCCTCCATCCAAGCAGTGTTATCAGATCAACCCTCCATCCAAGCAGTGCTATCAGATCAACCCTCCATCCAAGCAGTGCCATCAGCTCAACCCTCCATCCAAGCAGTGCCATCAGCTCAACCCTCCATCCAAGCAGTGCCATCAGCTCAACCCTCCATCCAAGCAGTGCTATCAGCTCAACCCTCCACCCAAGCAGTGTCATCATCCCAGCCCTTTATCAGAGCAGTCCTCAAGACAAGATTTGCCCTAATCCCCAGCCCTCATCTCCTGTAATTTGTTCATTACCTCACCCAGTAGTCTGCATAGAGCTTGAGGTCAGATGACCAGCATCCCCAGAAATATCTTTAGGTTAACAGCACGGGGACTCTCAACTTTAGTGACATACCACCCTATTTGAAAAGACACTGAAGATGTACAATGTCTCTTATAAATAAACTAGGCACAATTATGCAGTTACAGTACTGAACTCAGAACGTCTATTAAAAGCCTGCAGCAAGTGCACTGGAATATTACAAAGTGTACAGAACAGAGACAATGTTCAATAGATTACACAATACATTCACATTAAAGCATGAGGAGTTCTGGTGGACTTAAAATACTGTAGAACTAAAAGGCAAAACTTTTTTTATGTTTTTTATTTTTATTAGGGATGCTCTTTTCTTTCACTGATAATGAAAAAACATGACAAAGAGAGGGAGAATCTCACGAACCGGAGTACAGGCAGCAATATAAGCCTGACAGGGCGTCTAATCCCTCTGTACTCTATCCAAAGCTAAAAAGACCTTTTGCCTTTAGTGATACATTAAAGTGGACCTGGACTAAAATATAAATGTCCTATGTTCCTGAAAAATTTCCCATAAAAAAATAGCAGTGCACTTCCAGTGCCTAGGCACATCTAATTCTGTAGCCCCATAGATGTATGCAGCATGTGCAGTGTGAGAACATCTAATGCCGCGTACACACGGTCGGACTTTTCGTCTACAAAAGTCCGACAGCCTGTCCGACAGACTTCCTGCGGACTTTCGGCGGACTTGCAGCAGACTTTCTAACGAACGGACTTGCCTACACACGACCACACAAAAGTCCGACGGATTCGTACGTGATGACGTACACCGGACTAAAATAAGGAAGTTCATAGCCAGTAGCCAATAGCTGCCCTAGCATGGGTTTTTGTCCGTCGGACTAGCACACAGACGAGCGGATTTCGGGGTCCGTCGTAGTTACGACGTAAAGATTTGAAGCATGTTTCAAATCTAAAGTCCGTCGGATTTGAGGCTGAAAAAGTCTGCTGAAAGTCCGGAGAAGCCCACACACGATCGGATTACCAGCCAGCTTTAGTCCGTCGGCGTCCGTTGGACTTTTGTAGACGAAAAGTCCGACCGTGTGTACGCGGCATAAGGCACTGCTGCCTGTGACTGATAGTCTCACCAAATTTGAAGTAAGGTTTGGTGATGTCACCACTTTGCTGCTCGCTGTTCTCCTTGCTGGAAAAGAAGCTGTACCTGAATATCTGCAGTGTGAGGATCTCCCTGCTTCCAAGCCTTGCAGTCTCAAGAAATGTGGAGTGAGATTTGGTGAGGTCACTACTGTGCTGCTCACTGTTCCCCTTGCTGGAGAAGAAGCTGTACCTAAGGGCCTTCAGTGCAAGGATTTCCCTGCTTCCAAACCTGGTAGCCTCGAGAGATGTGGAGTGAGATTTGGTGATGCCACTACATTGCTGCTCATTGTTCTCCTTACTGGAGAGGAAGCTGTACCCGAGGATCTGCAGTGCAAGGATCTCCCTGCTTCCAAACATGGTAGCCTCCGAAGATTTGGAGGGCTAACTGGTGCTGTTAATACTGTTTTACTCACTGTTCTCCTTGCTGGAGAGGATGTTGTACCTGATGACCTGCAGTAAATGGATCTATCTTCTTCCAAGCCTGGTAGTCTCAAGAGATTTGGAGTGAAATTTGGTGATGTCACTATTTTACTGCTCATTGTTCTCCTTGCTGGAGAGGAAGCTGTACTTGAGGACTGGCAATGCAAGGATGTCCCTGCTTCCAAGCCTGGTAGCCTCAGGAGATTTAGGGTGAGATTTGGTGATGTCACTACTGTACTGCTCACTGTTCTCCTTGCTGGAGAGGAAGCTGTACCCGAAGACCTGCAGTGCAAGGATCTCTCTGCTTCCAAGCCTGGTAGCCTCCAGAGATTTGGGGTGAGATTTGGTGATGTCACTACTGTGCTGCTCATTATTCTCCTTGCTAGAGAGGATGTTGTACCTGAGGACCTACCGTGGAAGGCTCTCCCTGCTTCCAAACATGGTAGCCTCAGAAAATTTGGAGGGGCACCTTGTGTTGTCACTACTGCACTGCTCACTGCTCTTCATGCCGGAGAGGACCGGCAATGCAAGGATTTCCCTGTGTCTAAGCCTGGTGGCCTCAAGAGATCTGGAGTGAGATTTGGCGATGTCACCACTGTGCTACTCACTTTCAGGAGAGGAAGCTGTAAATGAGGACCTGCAGTGCAATGATCTCCCTGCTTCTGCTTTATCCATTACGTGGATCTGTGCATCCTCCAACTTTATCATTACCCCACCAGAAATCAGGGCACAACTTAGATATGAGAAAGCAAAGCCCTGCTTCTACCACTATGGCGACTTCAACAGCGAGGCACAGGGCAGAACAAGGCATGGCGAATCAGTAATAGGAAAATACTGATGACTAGTCCTTTGCCCACTCCTTGTTTCTTGGGGGGGGGGCTTCCACAGTATAGGTCCTCTCTAACTTAATGCCTGTCAATGCATCTTATACGCTGAAGTCGCCTTCCCATACCATGGCGATGGATTAGTCCTTGACGACCTTTTGTAACATTTATATATGTGGTAAATGTAGCACAGCTCCCATAGTATTTAAAGCTATGACTGAGGGAACTGGCTGATAATAGAATGCAGCTAAAGAGAATAATATTTCACAATCGTAAAACCGTCCGCGATTCCACCAAACTAATCTCTTTTTCTCCATTTATTACCGCCCTGCGGCCAGACACGCTATTATCACCTTAACAGTGAGGCGCTGGATGCCGTACTCCGCACAGCGCACAGGACACAGCTTGGTATATCACACATATTAACAACCGACAAGTACCTTTTGTCATTGGAATGGAAATCTGAACTTCCACCGACTTACCATAAGATAGAGGACATCAGAAGAATGCAAAATCAAAGAGCATCCTTCAATAACAAGATCTCTGACAATTCAGACTGGGGGCCTGCGCTGGACGGCTTCTTTTTAGCCCCCCTTGTAGACTGCTCTCTCTAAGACGGCTCTTATAGGGTCTCAATTCTGTCCTACTTCTTTGTTTTTGGCTTACGGACTGTTCAAAGAAGTTCCACCTAGTGAAGTGTGTCCTCCAGTTACACATTAACATTTATGGAGTATCCCATCCCACCCCAGCCCCTCTCCAGTTACAACTACAAGCAATAAATCTTAAAAAGACCTCCCTGCCTGATGCTTACCTATTTTGCGCACATGGCAAGACTAACACTCCCACCCACCGCCCGCCCAGAAGGGGTTTCATTAGTCTTGCCTAGAGCCACGCAGGTGACAGGATTGGAGAGTGGCTACATTCAGAGTCCCACCTCTACTGCTTCCCCAGCTGTGCCCCTCTCCTCCGCTGACCTCATGCCCACCTCCTCCGCCTCCCCAGCTGTGCCCCCCTCCTCCACTGACCTCATGCCCGCTTCCCCAGCTGTGCCCCCCTCCTCCGCTGACCTCATGCCCACCTCCTCCACCTCCCCAGCTGTGCCCCCCTCCTCCGCTGACCTCATGCCCACCTCCTCCGCCTCCCCAGCTGTGCCCCCCTCCTCCGCTGACCTCATGCCCACCTCCTCCGCCTCCCCAGCTGTGCCCCCCTCCTCCGCTGACCTCATGCCCGCTTCCCCAGCTGTGCCCGCCTCCTCCGCTGACCTCATGCCTGCTTCCTCCACCTCCCTAGCTGTGCCCGCTTCTTCCCTTGACCTCATGCTCGCCTCCTCCGCTACCCCAGCTGTGCCCGCCTCCTCCACTGATCTCATGCCTGCCTCCTCTGCCTCCCCTCTATCGCCTCGTGTTCTTCAGCCAGGCTAATGGGAAAGTCAGTGGGCCGTGGCTGCGCCCTCTAGGCAGTAGTGCACCCTAGGGGGCTGCCTAGTTTGTCTAGCGGGAGCGTTGGCCCCCTCCCCCTAGGCTATTTAATGGAGCCAGAGTGAATGCCTGTGCGATTGGTAGCCTCTGCATTTGTAGCCCCCCTTGTCCTAAACATGGTCTACTATGTCAATGTAGTTTTTGGCTGGGCTGTAGTTAGCTCAGACTGATTGTATAGTTTTTCACCTGGTTTTCCCTAAGTTGACTTGTGATTTCTCACTATTGCCGGTAGATGTCACTGATATTACTGGTCATAGTATGAGATTTCAAACAAAACTTCAGTTATGAATATTTATATTTTCTTCAGCCAATCCAGTAGGAGGTTTATGCCACTGGTGCATGCTGGGGAAGGATATACAATATTTGGGACAGGCCATGTGCTTGCTCTTATCCCCTGGGCTGAGGCCTAGGGAGGTGCTGCTTGGTGGAGCTCTGCTGTTTGGCCCAATAGTCTAACGTGTGCTTAAGTGGTCCTGAGGCTGTCCTGCCCGGTCTGAAGGAAGGTGTGCCATGGAAGAGACCCCTTGCTGGAGAGAGCCAAGAAGAAGGCTGGTCTCTCAGAAGGGCCTCGTGACTCACTTGGAGGACACACTGAAATTTGGGGTTACCGCGTTGCCGGGTCGGCTTAAAAGGTTCTGACGCTGTGAAGCTGGACATTGATCTAAGTGTTCCACTATGGCAGGGGTCTCCAAACTTTCTAAACAAAGGGCTAGTTTACTGCCCTTCAGAATTTGGGGGGAGGGGGAGTCGGACTGTGGCCAGTGGGAGTAGAAAATGTCCTGGCGTCCAGTGGGAGTAAACAGTGCCCCATTGTTGGTGTCAGTGGAAGGAATTCCGATCCGTCGTTGGTGTCAGTGGAAGGAATTCCGACCCGTCGTTGGTGTCAGTGGAAGGAATTCCGACCCGTCGTTGGCGTCAGTGGAAGGAATTCCGACCCGTCGTTGGCGTCAGTGGAAGGAATTCCGACCCGTCGTTGGCGTCAGTGGAAGGAATTCCGACCCGTCGTTGGCGTCAGTGGAAGGAATTCCGACCCGTCGTTGGCGTCAGTGGAAGGAATTCCGACCCGTCGTTGGCGTCAGTGGAAGGAATTCCGACCCGTCGTTGGCGTCAGTGGAAGGAATTCCGACCCGTCGTTGGCGTCAGTGGAAGGAATTCCGACCCGTCGTTGGCGTCAGTGGAAGGAATTCCGACCCGTCGTTGGCGTCAGTGGAAGGAATTCCGACCCGTCGTTGGCGTCAGTGGAAGGAATTCCGACCCGTCGTTGGCGTCAGTGGAAGGAATTCCGACCCGTCGTTGGCGTCAGTGGAAGGAATTCCGACCCGTCGTTGGCGTCAGTGGAAGGAATTCCGACCCGTCGTTGGCGTCAGTGGAAGGAATTCCGACCCGTCGTTGGCGTCAGTGGAAGGAATTCCGACCCGTCGTTGGCGTCAGTGGAAGGAATTCCGACCCGTCGTTGGCGTCAGTGGAAGGAATTCCGACCCGTCGTTGGCGTCAGTGGAAGGAATTCCGACCCGTCGTTGGCGTCAGTGGAAGGAATTCCGACCCGTCGTTGGCGTCAGTGGAAGGAATTCCGACCCGTCATTGGCGTCAGTGGAAGGAATTCCGACCCGTCGTTGGCGTCAGTGGAAGGAATTCCGACCCGTCGTTGGCGTCAGTGGAAGGAATTCCGACCCGTCGTTGGCGTCAGTGGAAGGAATTCCGACCCGTCGTTGGCGTCAGTGGAAGGAATTCCGACCCGTCGTTGGCATCAGTGGAAGGAATTCTGACCCGTCGTTGGCGTCAGTGGAAGGAATTCTGACCCATCGTTGGTGTCAGTGGAAGCAATAGTGACCGAATGTTAGTGTCAGTGGATGGAATATTGGCCCAAGGGCCGGATAAAGGCAAGCAAAGGGCCGCAATTTGACCCCCGGGCTGCAGTTTGGAAACCACTGCGCTACGGTATCTGGAACCCCTAACCCTCACCCCCTTAAGTGTTCTGCAATAAAACTTTAAAAAGTCAAAAGGGATTGGCGCCCAATGTCCTTTCTCAGTTCCCCATTTTAAACTCGAGGTGAAATGTTAGCCCACCCCTGGCCTCTGGAGGTGCTATCTTGCCCTTGGGGTGTCAGAGGGGTGCTACTGGAAGAACCAGTTAAAATCAGCAGCTCATATGGGGTTAGCGCTAAATAATATTATTGGGAGCTCTGAGACGGTGTCATGATTGAGAAAGTCTCCCGGATATTTATTTTTGGTGGAGCGGTATAAATTTACATTTCTCGCCGTGGAAGTTCTTCCCCCAGTCGTGCGCCTGTTCCTGAATCACTCTGCAAATCAGGGTTCCTGCTGTATTTGAAATTGTCTGCAAACATCATTATTTCTGAGTATGCGGCCAGGTACCAGAGTGTGAACACAAAAGATAATGCGGCACAGCAGAAGACAGGCAGATCCTCGGTCAGCGCAGGAGATCGGCTGAGAGAACCCGCTCATTATTCCTCCGCCGCTTTCTCCATCAGTCAGGGAAGAGGATCTCAGTGTGAGTTTCTGATGGTATTTACCCTCCTCGCTGTGTTACGCTGAGAACATTAGGCACCTACTTATTTCAGAGTATGCAGAAGAAGAAGAGAAATGAGCTGATCACGTCCCCCGGCTCACACCGTCCCCCAGGAGAGCGCCAGACAAGCACAAAGCTCCAGCCGTCTATATGTATAAAACTATATAGAACTCCACCGCCCTGGCTGAAAAATAATTGCTTCTGCCTCACCGCTCTTCATCCAACTCCCAAGTTCTTCTTCCAAAAAGTAAAGTGGGAAAAAAAAATGAAAAGAGTTGAACTTGCAGGTCCGGCATGACAGCACTGCAATTAGCAGGACCGGCATGACAGCACTTCAATTAGCATTCTCAGAAGGAAGGAAGTGCAAGTTATGGATATGCATGACAAGATTCCTACCTACCAGGTAGTCCAACAAGCAACTGAAGGGGCATGCATGGCAGGCTGACAACACTGTTGCTAGTCGTGAGGCGGTGGCTTAACAGGAAGTGATGTCACCAGCAGGATCTCCAAAAAAAACAAAACTTTGTAGCCGAGTCTCCAAAAAAACGATTTTTCTATAGAAACTGTATACAGTGTGGCATGATGCCAAACCTACTAAAGAAAAGATTTATGGTGTATATGCTGTTTCAAATGGCGCTTTATGCCTTGATATACCTCCTTGGGCCAATTCTGTCCAGACAGAATGGTCACCTGCTGACTTGGTACCATCCACAGGCAGCTTAACTCATCATTAAGACACAGAAGTTGAATTCAACGCTATTTTACGTCAGTTGATTACAGTGCAGAGGATGTTTCTCCAGTCTTAGTGTAAAAACATGACTTTCCTAAACTCTGCGAAGTACTAACACTGATTAAGCCCTTGTGCACACCGGTGCGATTTGTCATGCGATTTGACATTTCATGACAAGTTGCACACCATTGCCGGCATTGGCACCATTCAAATTGGCGCGACTCATGTTGCAGTGACTTTGAAAAAGGTTCCTGCACTGCTTTTTTTTCTAATTTCATTACAATTTGCATAGACTTCTGTTAAATGTAGTTGCAAGCTGCAATGAAACCAGGAGGTGCAAATCGCACCGATCTGCGGCTTTGAAATCTCACTGAAGTGGTCCCTAAATGGGAGATATGCACTTGGGAGGGGAGCTGAACTGGGAATGGGAGGGAGGTGATCAATACTGAGTGCAGCTCTATACTGGTGGAAGATCTGTACTGCGGAGGGAGCTCTATACTAAAGAGGGGGGGTTCTGGGGTACTGGGGGGGGGGGGAGATCTGTACTGCAGGGGGAATTTGTACTGAGGTGGAGCTGTACTGAATGGGGGATCTGAGGTCCCTCTGCATACCTCCCAACCATCCCGGATATCCGCGGGACCGTCCCACCATTTGAAGTATGTCCCGGGAGGGGTCCCATGGAGTCCCAGGGCCCAGGGCTGGAACACATTCCAGGCCTGGGCTCCACCCTGTAGTGCCCTGGGTCCCCGGCACCACAACTGCCCACTAGACAAAAATTTGGTTGTTTTAATTTCATTCGTTTTTTTCTGTTTTTCAGGTCATTTGTTATGACCTAAATTCGTTATGATCGAAATCCGTTATGATTGAAATTCGTTATTTTAAATAAATTAATAAATTTGAAATTTGGAAATTCGAAAATTCGAATACCTATAATTTATTAGTTAGTAATAGTTATTATTTCAGACTAAATGATTATATAGTTGTACGGCTAACGGCAATATAACGGTATTCTATAACAATTAATATGTTTCATTTGCCATTAAAACAGGACAACTATGAGTGTAATAATTGAGAATTAAGACCACAAGGCGCGGTTGTTCACCGGTACGGCGTTTTCTAATGCTGGTAAAAATGGCCCTTCATGTAGAAAAGGTTCGGCAGGGTCATCACAAGAGAACTTAAAAAAAAAAAAAAAAAATTTGCTCAGTGTGGAGTTCCCCTTAAAGCACTTGGCGGCACAGGCAGACTTTACCGCACGCTGTTCCCGACAAGCACCAATCAGCCCTCCGCTGCCAGAAATAGCAAACTTATGATTAGATATATTTTTTTCGGTTGTGAGAAGGAAGCAGTCTGATAAATAATTCATCGGGCTGAATGTGTAAAAAGTATAAACTCCCGAGAAGGAAATAACAAGAGGCAGCTTGCTGGTTAATCCGCCCTCTCCCCGGCCTAGGTTGGTGCCATGGGCTAATATCCTGCTGAGAGAAGGGAAGCAGGCCGCATGCCGGAACTTTGCCTGGAAAGGGGCGATCCTCCCCGCTGTGCCAGATCAATGAGAGGAGCCTTCACTGATGAGCGCCGGTTTGATCCACGCACTATATAAATGAAGAGTGAAAACTCAACCTGGGGGCCTCTGCTATGTAAATCTATTTATTATTCCCAATATTTATATAGTGATCCCCCGAAGGATCTCATCTCTCCACCACAATCAGAGAAGAACATAAAATGAGCGTGGTTCAGTCAGAATCTGATTAAAGGGTTAGGCCACCCAAAACTGAGATTTCAGTGTCCATTATGAGGGGTTCTCACCATCCCTGTGCTGAGTTCCCGGGTCTGTACACCCGCTGTGCCCATTACGAGGGGTTCCCACCATCCCTGTGCTGAGTTCCCGGGTCTGTACACCCGCTGTGCCCATTATGAGGGGTTCTCACCATCCCTGTGCTGAGTTCCCGGGTCTGTACACCCGCTGTGCCCATTATGAGGGGTTCTCACCATCCCTGTGCTGAGTTCCCGGGTCTGTACACCCGCTGTGCCCATTATGAGGGGTTCTCACCATCCCTGTGCTGAGTTCCCGGGTCTGTACACCCGCTGTGCCCATTACGAGGGGTTCCCACCATCCCTGTGCTGAGTTCCCAGGTCTGTACACCCGCTGTGCCCATTATGAGGGGTTCCCACCATCCCTGTGCTGAGTTCCCGGGTCTGTACACCCGCTGTGCTCATTATGAGGGGTTCTCACCATCCCTGTGCTGAGTTCCCGGGTCTGTACACCCGCTGTGCCCATTATGATGGGTTCCCACCATCCTTGCTGGACTTTGATTTATTTTATGGAGAAGATGAACATTCAAGGTGGAAAGAGCTGGGAGTTTTGGGGTTTTTTTTGTTTTTTTTTTTAAGAGAAATCACACTATTGGAGTATTCAGGAATCTATAAGAATCCAGGGGCTGTCCTAGCTTACTACCCTCCACCTACAACCGACTTTAGAGTGGAGGAACCCTTCAAAAGTGGTTGTAATCCCATACATGTACCCAGTGAAGTGACTGACATCCTGAGATACACAGTGATGACACAAATCCTCCTACATAAGTTGTACCTGTTTATCTGCGGTCTTATCTACATCCGTTCAAAGTGCTGAATTATAAAGCTTGTCTGAGCATTCAGAAAAAAAAAGGGGAGGGAGGGGGTGGAAGCTGAAGTTACACTCTGCAGAGCCCAGTGAGGAGAGCTCTGAGAGTTGATTGGAGGGAGTGGACACACCCCCACACAGCAATAGAGCTGAGGCTGTCAATGTGCTGGAACTCCCTCTCCTGTCACCTTTTATCGCTTGGTGTCAGGAAAACTTGTCAGAAGTGACTCAAGCAGATAGCAGAAGAAGGAGGCAGCAGACAGAAATGACACTTAGTGCTCTGGACTGAGACAAGTACTCACTATAGAGGGATGTGCTTTGTTCATACTTCATGTCTGAGGCTTACATACATATATATATATATATATATATATATATATATATATATATATATATATATATATATATATATATATATATATATATATATATATATATATATATATATATATATATATATATATATATACACACACACACATATATATATATACATACATACATACATACATACATACATACATACATACATACATATATATATATATATATATATATAATTTGTGATCAGCATTCCTATGACAGCGGCAGCCCAGGACGGGTTCCTCACGTGTTATGTAACCGGCGTGCTGCGTCCCCCAGCGCAGAGAAGCAGTCCCTCTCCATCGCTGTGCGTTCATTGTTCGGCGCGGGATGAGAGTTTACAGACAGTAGGGACATCCAAGGAGACGGACGGCTCTGCTATTGTCCCTTCAACCAGAAATCATGCCCCCAAATTACCCACAATCCCCCTCCAAGAACGCACATTCCCCGACCGCATCCAAAGTTGAGTTACAGGCCAGCGACTCCAGATGTAATAAACAAGGACAGGAGCTGGCCCCGCAACAAAGGGGCCACAGAGAACATGATGCTGGGGGAAGATTCACTATTCTAGGAGGAGCAACCGTAAAGTATTCACAGCGCTTCACTTTTTCCACATTTTGTTATGTTACAGCCTTATTCCAAAACAGATTAAATACATTATTTTCCTCAAAATTCTACAAACAATCCCCCATAATGACAACATGAAAGAAGTTTGTTTACAAATGTATCAAAAATAAAAAAAATACCATGTACATAATTATCACAGACTCCTCCCATGTACATAATTATCACAGACTCCTCCCATTTTTTCTTCATTTCAAACAAACTTCTTTCACGTTGTCATTATGGGGGATTGTTTGTAGAATTTTGAGGAAAATAATTAATTTAATCCATTTTGGAATAAGGCTGTAACATATGTGGAAAAAGTGAAGTGCTGTGAATACTTTCCCAATGCACTGTACCAAGGCTTCCATTACATCACATACTTGATTTTTGCAGAAACTTTTTGTGCCTTAAAACCAATAAAAACTCCAAAACGCCTAATTTTTCCGAAGCCAAAAAACCAAATGACTGCGGCCTGTACTCGCTAACAGATACTAAGTACATACTGAGGAGCTGCCATGAGCATCGGCCATAGCTGGAAGCCAAATGAGACTCCCAAACAACTGTCTGGGGACAAGGAGACGCCAAGTGTTTATCGTCACCGTTGCTTCCAGCCGAAAAAGCCTTTCTTTAATCCGAGAAGAGCGACCTGCGACCAGGCGTCAGATCGCTGAGCGTGTTGAATGAAAAGCTGAGCTCCGGGGCAGACTGATAAATCCGCAGTTCAAGTACACATATGGGAGCTGCCTGACAGCTACGGGGATCTGTCATTCTGCCCAGCCGCTTCTGCGATTCCAATACCTCTGCCAGACAGCGCTGCCAGGAGGAGGACGCCGCTTCCTCTGCTAGGGACCCGTTCACACTTACATTGACCGCTATGCACAGCAATGCATGTTACATGCGCTGGCGTGACATGGTGGTAAATGGCGCTCTAACCCACCTTGCCAACAGACCTGCATTGCAGCACATCAATGCACTAACATGCGCCGTGGCGTGGTACCCAAACAAAAAAAAAAGGTGCATGCATCGTTTTTTTGTCTTTTGGCCAGGTGCTTCAGGGTGCCATTCAAAATAAGTGACAGCATTTTGCACCAATGCATTAAGGTTCCATTCCCACTAGTGCGGCTTGGACACAAAGTCGCATGACAAGTCGCAGCCCACTGATTTCAAAGGCACCCGGTCCAATTTATGCGACTTGAAGTCGCATCGACTTTGACGAGGTTCTCGCACCTTTGATGCGACTTTGAGACTTGGGTGCCAGACAGTGTAAAGTCACTTTGGAGTCGCACTAGTGGGAAAGGAGCCTTAATTTACCCTTCGGCGATACACAATCGCCGTTGTGAACAAGCCTTTAGGGCCCCTTCACAGGAGGTGCGGTAGGACAGCGTCGATTGGCTAATCCGGCGCAGTCCCATCACACAACAAAGAAAAATGCCTTGTCACATCAAAGTCGCTCTTGAAAGTCTCACTATTAGGAACAGAGCCTTAATATATCCTTCAGTGATGCACAGTCGCTGGTGTGAACAAGCCTTTAGGCCCCTTAGAGCTGGTGCGGTAGGGTAGCTATTCCAGCGCAGTCCCACCACAAGACAAGGTCAAATGCCTTCTCTCCTATCTGAATAGTTCCTTTAAATTTGCATCAAAGTTGCACTCCAAAGTCGCACTGGTGGGAGCAACTTTGGAGTCGCACTATTGGGAACAGAGTCTTCATGTATCCTTCGGTGATGCACAATTACTGGTGTGGACAAGCCTTTAGGGCCCCTATACCAGCGTAGTCCTACCACAAGACAAGGTAAAATGCCTTGTCTCCTACCTGAACTTTTACATCAAAGTCGCTCAAAGTCGCACTAGTGGTAATGGGGCCTTAATGTATCCTTTGATGAAGCACAATCGCTGGTGTGAACAAGGGCCCTTCACAGCAGGTGCGATAGGATTGCGTTGGGCGGCTATTCCGGTGCAGTCCCACCACAAGACAAGGTAAAATGCCTCGTCTCCTACCTGACCAGTTACATCAAAGTTGCACTCCAAAGTCGCATTAGTGGGAGCAATGTTGGAGTCACACTAGTGGGAATGGAGTCTTAATGTATTCTTCGGTGACGCACAGTCGTGTATTCTCCAGTGACGCACAGTCGTGTATTCTTCACTGAAGCACAGTCGTGTATCCTTCAGTGACGCACAGTCGTGTATTCTTCAGTGACGCACAGTCGTGTATCCTTCGCTGACGCACAGTCGCGTATTCTTCGGTGACGCACAGTCGCGTATTCTTCGGTGACGCACAGTCGCGTATTCTTCGGTGACGCACAGTCGCGTATTCTTCGGTGACGTACAGTCGCGTATTCTTCGCTGACGCACAGACGTGTATTCTTCAATGGTGCACAGATGCGTATTCTTCGGTGACCCACAGTCGCGTATTCTTTGGTGACACACAGGCGCGTATTCTTCGGTGAAGCACAAGCCTTTTAAGGCCTCTTTACAGCAGGTCTCCACAGCAGTTGGGAGCTATGCTAGTGGGAACGGAGTCTTAATGTATTCTTCGGTGACGCACAGTCGTGTTTTCTTCGGTGACGCACAGTCGCGTATTCTTTGCTGACGCACAGTCGCGTATTCTTTGCTGACGCATAGTCGCGTATTCTTCGGTGAAGCACAGTCGCGTATTCTTCAGTGGCACACAGATGCGCATTCTTCGGTGACGCACAGTCGTGTTTTCTTCGGTGACGCACAGACATGTATTCTTCGGTGGCGCACAGACGTGTATTCTTCGGTGGCGCACAGACGTGTATTCTTCGGTGGCGCACAGACGTGTATTCTTCGGTGGCGCACAGACGTGTATTCTTCGGTGGCGCACAGACGTGTATTCTTCGGTGGCGCACAGACGTGTATTCTTCGGTGGCGCACAGATACGCATTCTTCGGTGACCCACAGCCGCGTATTCTTCGCTGACGCACAGACATGTATTCTTTGGTGGTGCACAGACGTGTATTCTTTGGTGGCGCACAGACGTGTATTCTTTGGTGACCCACAGTCGCATATTCTTCGGTGACCCCCAGTCGCGTATTCTTCAGTGACGCACAGACGCGTATTCTTTGCTGACGCACAGTCGCGTATTCTTCGCTGACCCACAGTCGCTTATTCTTTGGTGACGTACAGACGTGCATTCTTCGGTGGCGCACAGATGCGCATTTTTTGGTGACCCACAGTTGCGTATTCTTCGGCGACGCACAGACGTGTATTCTTCGGTGGCGCACAGACGTGTATTCTTCGGTGGCGCACAGACGTGTATTCTTCGGTGGCGCACAGACGTGTATTCTTCGGTGGCGCACAGACGTGTATTCTTCGGTGACACACAGGCGCGTATTCTTCGGTGATGCACAGTCACTTATTCTATGGTGACGTACAGGCATGTATTCTTCGTGATGCACAAGCCTTTAGGGCCTCTTCACAGCAGGTCTCCACAGCAGGTGTGATAGGACTGCGTTGGGTGGCTATTCCAGTGTAGTCCCACCAAAAGACAAAGTAAAATGCCTCGTCTCCTACCTGACCAGTTACATGAAAGTCACATCAAAGTCGCACTAGTGGGATCAAAGCCTTATTGCATCCTTCGGGGATGCACAAGGTAAAATGCCTCGTCTCCTACCTGACCGGTTCCCAGCACCATGTTGCGGTGGCGTGTGCTGGGAGAAAAAAAAAAAAAAAAAAGTACTGCACGCACGACTTTCTTTCAGTGCAATGCAATCCACCGCCTTGCACAGCGCTACAGCCAACAGAACTTAAAGTAACACCAACCCCAGGGTCCCCAGGTATACAGCTCACAGAGAGCACCATTCCCCCAAATGCTAGGGCCCATAATCGGTGGGCAAGAGGCTTGCATTCAGTCCCCTCCAATAGCCTCTGTCCCGGGTGAGTCTGTCACAATGACTGCGTGACATTTTTTTTTTTTAAATAAACTTTATTGAAAAGCGAAACAGTGCGATGTGCAGCAATTATTGGCACTGCTGTCTGCCCACCATACACAAGCCACTGCATTCTAACACAGCCGCTGGTGCGAATGTATCCTTAGGCTCAGGGCTGGGACAAGGAGGAGGAGGGGCGGCTGCTCTGGGCACTGCGGTATCATGTGAGGTGGGGGGGAGGGGGTGCTGCAATGAGATTGAGGGGGAGAGGATTTGTGTTGGAAGGGGGAATTTACAGAGAGGGGTTGGGGGGTGGCAGGGGGTATGCATTGTTTTTAGGAGTGGAAATTTGGGGGGTAAGTGTGGTAAAAATGGTGATTTAGGGGGATTTGTGTTGGGAAGAATGGTGGGGGGATTTGTACTGGGACAGGGTATTGGGGGGGGAATTTGTGCTGGGAGGGGGGGAGGATTTATATTGGAGGAGGTAGAATATATGCTTAGGGGGTAAGCATGCAGATTAGTGCTCACTTTCTTGGTGGGGGGATTTTTTCTGACACATAATACTCATACATCTTGGGGGGGGGGGCAGTTTGGCATGTTTGCCCTGGGCTCTAGATGACCTTGTCCTGGCACTGCTCGGGCTGCATTCGCACAATAGCATTTTGCGAACTTGCATAAAATTTAGTGATTTTGCGCACATTTACCAAACGCCCAAAAGACGTATGTCACCCTTGCAGTGCCATTTATTGTCAATGGCACCCCACATTTTAGGAGCGAAAAAAACCAACACGTGACAAAGCGGTGAAGTGCACGTAGGGTAGCCCGTTGAAATGAATAGGCTGCCCTACGAGCACAGCGCCCAAAAAAAAAAGTGTCACGATTTTGCACACATTTAGGAAACATACTGTAAATGCAACCTTGGGCTGCATTCACACCTAATCGCCACCGTTCATCTCCCGTAGGGGGGCAGGGGTGTTTGCACCCCCACCCCCCCCCCCAAATATTGAGCACCAGCCGCCACTGAAGCCGGCATCGCTGCAGGTTGAACCACAAGAGGTGTCAGCGATAAGGCAATACAACCCGGCCTTCCTGCCCGGACCCCCCCCACTTTTGAACTGGTGGGGCCGGGCCCAGTACAGGAGGGCTGGTTGTACTGCCTTATCAGCGGCCCTGCAGATGATGTTACCAAAGGGGACACAGACAGAAATAAATACCTGACAGAGGTCCTAAACCCTCTCCGTATTTATTTGCATTAGAGACACTTGAACCATCAATAACTATTGTTTGTGTTTATTCCTCCTGAAGGGTTATCCTGGTTTTCTGCTCCCAGACGCGGACCATGGCGGTGATGTCGGAAGCCTGGGTATATATTTGCCCTTTGCCCCCCCCCCCCAGGGAAGAGGAGAGATGCATTTATTTACAAGATAAAAGCCTCCAGGCGGTCACTGCGTGTCAGACAGTCTGCCCAGTTACCATACCAACTCCTCCGTCTGCATATAGTCCTAATAGCAGTATATTTCATCTGCAGCCAGCAGGCCGGCACAGAGAAAACAAATTAGCTCTGTTTTCAAGTGTCTGAGAAATAGAAACAAAGTATCAGCGTTTCCCCGACAAGGAAAATATAATAACCTCACAGCAGTGCGGGTCCCTAAACGTTTGCCCGCCCCGCATCCTCCACCACATGACTCCATCCTTTCCCTGACACTGAGTGCAGAGAGTGACTGTAAATAAATTATCTTCCCTCAATAAAAATTGGATCGGATTTGGTGAAGGGACGGCACAGAGGGGAGCTCCGTACGGGGCGGAAATTATGAGTCTCATTCTTCTTGTGAAATGACTTTCTTTATAGAGCGAGGGAGCAGTAATTCTATGACAATGTCACACAGCTCAACTGGAGCCACTCCGAGTGATCCATTGTACCCTCACTACTACGAGTGATCCATTGTACCCTCACTACTACAAGTGATCCATTGTACCTTCACTACTACGAGTGATCCATTGTACCCTCACTACTACAAGTGATCCATTGTACCTTCACTACTACGAGTGATCCATTGTACCCTCACTACTACGAGTGATCCATTGTACCCTCACTACTACGAGTGATCCATTGTACCTTCACTACTACGAGTGATCCATTGTACCTTCACTACTACGAGTGATCCATTGTACCTTCACTACTACGAGTGATCCATTGTACCCTCACTACTACGAGAGATCCATTGTACCTTCACTACTACGAGTGATCCATTGTACCCTCACTACTACGAGTGATCCATTGTACCCTCACTACTACGAGTGATCCATTGTACCTTCACTACTACGAGTGATCCATTGTACCCTCACTACTACGAGTGATCCATTGTACCTTCACTACTACGAGTGATCCATTGTACCCACACTACTACGAGTGATCCATTGTACCCACACTACTACGAGTGATCCATTGTACCCACACTACTACGAGTGATCCATTGTACCCACACTACTACGAGTGATCCATTGTACCCACACTACTACGAGTGATCCATTGTACCTTCACTACTACGAGAGATCCATTGTACCCACACTACATCTCCGAGTGATCCATTGTACCTTCACTACTACGAGTGATCCATTGTACCCTCACTACTACGAGAGATCCATTGTACCTTCACTACTACGAGTGATCCATTGTACCCTCACTACTACGAGTGATCCATTGTACCCTCACTACTACGAGTGATCCATTGTACCTTCACTACTACGAGTGATCCATTGTACCTTCACTACTACGAGTGATCCATTGTACCCTCACTACTACGAGTGATCCATTGTACCTTCACTACTACGAGTGATCCATTGTACCCACACTACTACGAGTGATCCATTGTACCCTCACTACTACGAGTGATCCATTATACCCTCACTACACCTCTGAGTGATCCATTGTACCCACACTACACCTCCGAGTGATCCATTGTACCCACACTACTACGAGAGATCCATTGTACCCACACTACACCTCCAAGTGATACATTGTACCCTTACTACTACGAGTGATCCATTGTACCCTCACTACCCCTCCGAGTGATCCATTGTACCCTCACTACACCTCCGAGTGATCCATTGTACCCACACTACACCTCCGAGTGATCCATTGTACCCTCACTACTACGAGTGATCCATTGTACCCACACTACACCTCCGAGTGATCCATTGTACCCACACTACACCTCCGAGTGATCCATTGTACCCACACTACACCTCCGAGTGATCCATTGTACCCTCACTACTACAAGTGATCCATTGTACCCACACTACTACGAGTGATCCATTGTACCCACACTACACCTCCGAGTGATCCATTGTACCCACACTACACCTCCGAGTGATCCATTGTACCCTCACTACACCTCCGAGTGATCCATTGTACCCACACTACACCTCCGAGTGATCCATTGTACCCACACTACACCTCCCAATGATCCATTGTACCCACACTACACCTCCAAGTGATCCATTGTACCCTCTTTACTACGAGTGATCCATTGTACCCACACTACACCTCCCAGTGATCCATTGTACCCACACTACACCTCCCAGTGATCCATTGTACCCTCACTACTACGAGTAATCCATTGTACCCTCATTACTACGAGTGATCCATTGTACCCACACTACACCTCCGAGTGATTCATTCTATCCACACTACACCTGTGAGATGGCCAGCCTGAGAGCACTTTCTGAGGCAGCCAGGCTGAGAGCGCTTTCAGAGGGGGGCCAGGCGGAGAGCACTTGCAGAGGGGGGCCAGGCGGAGAGCACTTGCAGAGGGGGGCCAGGCGGAGAGCACTTGCAGAGGGGGGCCAGGCGGAGAGCACTTGCAGAGGGGGGCCAGGCGGAGAGCACTTGCAGAGGGGGGCCAGGCGGAGAGCACTTGCAGAGGGGGGCCAGGCGGAGAGCACTTGCAGAGGGGGGCCAGGCGGAGAGCACTTGCAGAGGGGGGCCAGGCGGAGAGCACTTGCAGAGGGGGGCCAGGCGGAGAGCACTTGCAGAGGGGGGCCAGGCGGAGAGCACTTGCAGAGGGGGGCCAGGCGGAGAGCACTTGCAGAGGGGGGCCAGGCGGAGAGCACTTGCAGAGGGGGGCCAGGCGGAGAGCACTTGCAGAGGGGGGCCAGGCGGAGAGCACTTGCAGAGGGGGGCCAGGCGGAGAGCACTTGCAGAGGGGGGCCAGGCGGAGAGCACTTGCAGAGGGGGGCCAGGCGGAGAGCACTTGCAGAGGGGGCCAGGCGGAGAGCACTTGCAGAGGGGGGCCAGGCAGAGAGCACTTGCAGAGGGGGGCCAGGCGGAGAGCACTTGCAGAGGGGGCCAGGCGGAGAGCACTTGCAGAGGGGGCCAGGCGGAGAGCACTTGCAGAGGGGGGCCAGGCAGAGAGTACTTGCAGAGGGGGGCCAGGCAGAGAGCACTTGCAGAGGGGGCCAGGCGGAGAGCACTTGCAGAGGGGGCCAGGCAGAGAGCACTTGCAGAGGGGGGCCAGGCGGAGAGCACTTGCAGAGGGGGCCAGGCAGAGAGTACTTGCAGAGGCGGGCCAGGCAGAGAGCACTTGCAGAGGGGGCCAGGCGGAGAGCACTTGCAGAGGGGGCCAGGCGGAGAGCACTTGCAGAGGGGGCCAGGCGGAGAGCACTTGCAGAGGGGGCCAGGCGGAGAGCACTTGCAGAGGGGGGCCAGGCGGAGAGTACTTGCAGAGGGGGCCAGGCGGAGAGCACTTGCAGAGGGGGCCAGGCGGAGAGCACTTGCAGAGGGGGCCAGGCGGAGAGCACTTGCAGAGGGGGCCAGGCAGAGAGTACTTGCAGAGGGGGGCCAGGCAGAGAGCACTTGCAGAGGGGGCCAGGCAGAGAGTACTTGCAGAGGGGGCCAGGCAAGAGTACTTGCAGAGGGGGGCCAGGCAGAGAGCACTTGCAGAGGCAGCCAGGCTGAGTGCATTTTCAGAGGGGCCAGTTACAATGTTGCAGCCTCTCACCTTGTAACCATTCTACAGCTATAGTGTTGTAGCCTCTCACCGTATGACTTGCTGCAGTTACAATATTGCAGTATGATCACAGGGGAAGGGGAGACTGAGGAAAGGCTTCCTCCTGCCTGCAGCAGACTGATGACATCATCTCAGCCCAGGGAAAGTCAGTGACTGGAGCTCAAGGACAGATTTTTAATAATAAAGGTGGAGCTGCTTTAATAAATGATGCTGTCGCTGTATATCATGACTAGGATGACCACGTGTCCCGGATTGCCCGGGACAGTCCCGTATTTTGCAGGTCTGTCCCGGGCACCTTCATTCGGGGACAATACTGTGTCCCAGAATGAAACTGACACAGGGAGCAGTCCGGAATGCAGGGAACAGGCAACAGGGGCGGATCTAATGCCGTGAAAATAGGCCACCGCAGCTTACAAAAACCCAGCCGTAGCACTGGCCCTGGCTCTTCCTCCACCTGAGACTCTACTGGCCACTGGTTGCTAGGACAGCTTGGCGTCTAGCAACCAGCGACATCACGGCCGCGACTCTCTGCCCAGCGTTCAAAGCAGAGGAGGATTTAACTTCCTCCTCCGTGCCTAGTGCTCTCCACCATGGTCCACCCATCTCCTCTATCTTCTCCAGGCCTCCAGCACAGCATGCTCTAAAGTAGAGGGTCTCCAAACTTTCTAAGCAAAAGGGCCAGTTTACTGTCCTTCAGGTTTTAGGGGGCCAAACTGTGGCCAGTGGGAGTAGAAAATGTCCCAGCATCAGTTGGAGTAAACAATGCCCCATCTTTGGTGTCAGTGAGAAGAACTGCACCCCATAGTTGGTGTCTTTGGTAGGGATTATGCCCCATCCTTGGTCTCATTGGGCCCCATTGTTGATTTCATTGGGAGGAATTGTGCCCCATTATTTGGCCTCATTGTTGGTGTTATTGGGAGGAATTGTGCCCCATCATTGGTGACATTTAGCCCCATCGTTGGTGTAATTGGGAGGAATTGTGCCCCATTATTGGTGGCATTTGGGCCTCATTGTTGGTGTCATTGGAAGGAACTATGCCCATCGTTGGTGACATTGGGCCCTATCGTTTATGTCATTGGGAGGAATCGTGCTTCAACGTTGGTGTCATTGGGAAGAATTGTGCCCCATCATTGGTGTCATTGGAAGGAAATTTGTCCCATTGTTGGTGACATTGGGCCCTATCGCTTATGTCATTGGGAGGAATTGGGCCCCATCGTTGGTGTAATTGGGAGGAATTGGGCCCCATTATTGGTGGCATTTGGGCCTCATTGTTGGCGTCATTGGAAGGAACTATGCCCATCGTTGGTGACATTGGGCCCTATCGTTTATGTCATTGGGAGGAATCGTGCTTCAACGTTGGTGTCATTGGGAAGAATTGTGCCCCATCATTGGTGTCATTGGGCCTCATTGTTGGTGTCATTGGGAGGAAATTTGTCCCATCGTTGGTGTCATTGGTAGGAATTGTGCCTCATGATCGGTGTTATTGGGAGGAACTGTGCCCCTTCGTTGGTGACAAATGTCCAAGGGCCATATAAAAGCAAGCAAAGGGCTGTGTTCGACACCCTAGGCCGCAGTTTGGAGACCACTGCTCTAAAGGAAGAAAGGAACTTATGTGTAAGGTGAAGCCGATTGGCGCAGGCCAGATTGATACAGTATCATTATGATGGAGCCGGGCACAGTCATTGCAAGAGGGATTCATGCTGGGGCTTGTAGTCCTTCATTTTTGGGGATGTGACCCCCCAAAAGTAAAGGACTAAAAGGTCCCACCATAAACCCCTTTAGAGCTAAGGATGTGAACCCCCCCAACTAGTGAAGGACTACAGGCTCCAGCATGAACCCGAGAGATCTAAGGATGTGACCCCCCCAAAAGTGAAGAACTGCAGGTCCCAGAATGAGCCCCTCAGAGCTGAGGATATGACCCCCCCCCCCCCAACTAGTGAAGGACTACAGGACCCAGCATGAACCCGTGATATGCTGGGACTTGTTGTCGTTTCCACTTCTCTATGATAAAGATAGCTGCGCAGGAAGGAAAGAAGAAGTGACAGATTCCATCGTCGGGGAGGGTTTTGAAATCATTTTTTTTTTTGGGGGGGGGGGGGGGGACCCTGAATGGCAGTTTGGAAATGTGGCCACCCTAATTGTGACATGTATGAATAGAGACTTGTAGTGACAGGTCCCCTTTAGTAGCACAGTGCTATGTGATGTTCCTATTTGAAGATGTTTTCTCCCATGCTTGGCTGGCGGCCATCGGCTTCCCAGTAAATACATCAAGCCTGTCCAGACGAGGGGGGGGGAGGGGGGGGGGGCGCGCAGTGCATCACTGAGGGAAAAGCGCTCTTGTCATACGGGAGGAAAAGTCATCCTCCATCACTGAAAGCTTCCGCCGAGGACGCAAATCCTCCAGACCGTCAAAGAGGCGCCCGGCGCGTGGCGGTCATCTCTCTTCGGAGAGGGGAAATATAAAACGGCCGCCCTCTGCCATTTATATAACGCTTTTGTGTCCCGGGAAATCAGAGCGCTATGCGGCGGCGCTGAGGCGTGCAGGGGACAGCGATGTGAGGCGTTCATCTAGGCCAAGCCTATTAATCATGACGGTTATTTTTACTACGGCGTGCGTCTTAAAATAGATTTTTTTTTTTTTTTTTTAATTCTTCGGCATACGCAGTTCGGAGGTTCTGGGACAGGAGATATTTCCTGGAGAGGACGCCTGGTCCTCGCTCCTCCGCGGGACCGGACCGGATTTAAAGCAGGACTCCGCCGAGCTTTATGCCCTGTACACACGGTCGGATTTTCCAATGGAAAATGTGTGATAGGACCTTGTTGTCGGAAATTCCGACCGTGTGTAGGCTCCATCACACATTTTCCATCGGATTTTCCGACACACAAAGTTGGAGAGCAGGCTATCAAATTTTCCGACAACAAAATCCGTTGTCGGAAATTCCGATCGTGTGTACACAAATCCGACGGACAAAGTGCCACGCATGCTCAGAATAAATAAAGAAATGAAAGCTATTGGCCACTGCCCCGTTTATAGTCCCGATGTACGTGTTTTACGTCACTGCGTTTAGAACGATCGGATTTTCCGACAACTTTGTGTGACCGTGTGTATGCAAGACAAGTTTGAGCCAACATCCGTTGGAAAAAATCCTAGGATTTTGTTGTTGGAATGTCCGAACAAAGTCCGACCGTGTGTACGGGGCATGAGAACTACAACACTTCCATCTACACTATATTACCAAAAGTATTGGGACGCCTGCCTTTTTTGTTACCAAACGCCGCTTTATGCATTGGGATTCAACTTCTGCGTCTTAGTGAAGAGTTAAGCTGCCTGTGGATAGTGCCAAGTCAGCAAGTGAGCGTACTGCCCTAAGAGAAATAAATAGAGTCTGTCTGGACAGTATGGTCACCTGCTGACTGGGCACCATACACAGGCAGCTTTACTCTTCTTCAATAAAGACACAGAAGTAGAATCTGTCAGGGCAGTATGGTCACCTGCTGACTTGTCACCATCCACAGGCAGCTTTACCGACTTGGCAACATCCACAGGCAGCTTCACTCTTCAATAAAGACACAGAAGTAGCATTCAACACAATTTAAATTCAGCTAGTTGCAGTACAGAGGATGTTTTTCTAGACTTCTGAGGTGTAAGACAATGATATCCCTATTCCTTCTCTCTGTGAATAACTACCAATGACTGAGGGATTATGGGGGGAAAAAAAAGGGGTAGATCTAGCTAGGACTAAACCAACTAGTTCTAAACAGAAAGGGGGAGGACAGAGGGTGACACCAAAATCACACTAGTAAACTAGTTGCAGTACCCCAAACCGCCTTTAGATGTCAGCATGATACAAAAAAAATGATAACCTACTGCAGTTCCATACAAGACATGAGAAATACATGAAAGTTGGGGGCAAAGCAGGGAGCTCTTTGGGCATTCTCATTGGACAGGAGAAAAGCAGCTGTGGTCAGACAACTCAAGCTTGTACTAACTGTGGAAACAGTTTCAGAGGGGTGCACAGAGCAGGGTTTTCTAGCTATGGAGGGGGTAATAGTAAATATGTTGTGGACCTTTAAAAAATTAAAACAAACCCGGGCAAAGAAAGACATATGGTGAAATATGCAAAGCAAAGGCCATCTTCAATAATAAGAGCAATAATGAGTAGATCCAGAGACTGAGGGAGCTGAAGTTATATGCAAATCTTGACTTTTACGACGAAAGTCAAGCCCAGCCCTGCCCCCCCCCATGCCCTAGAGCCCCCCTATTGGCCCTTCAATGTGAGGTGTGACCTCTTAGACCAACAGGAACACTTGAGAGGCGGAGCCATGTTATTACTTTTACAGGGTAGGTCAAGATCTGCACAAAACTTCAGCCAGCTATATGACTTGCGGCTTTCCAAGAAGGTAGCGCGTGATTTTGTAGCATAGTACGCTCTGGATGTTGCAGTCCTCCCCATTCACCTGAGAACCCCAAAACGGCGGCAGGCAGTAGGTCTGGCCCTCGATCGATCAAAAATGAAGAAATCATTCAAAAATAATGTTTGCTTTTGCCGTCTTTGGGTAAGGAAAGTGAAGCGCCCATTCAGCGAACGACAGAGAGAATCCACAGGAGACAATAACTCGCCATGGAAACAGGAGGGGGATCAATGTTCAGTCTGGAGTATGTAAGATTATATCAATAGACGTTCTACAAAACGATGATTATTACATCGAGCGGTCAGCCAAATTAACCTCCAAAGGCAAATTCTCTGCACAGTGTGGTCAGCTGACTAGACGTGGCCTGGAATGGGTCTCCTACACCAGAAGGCTTAAAGACATGCAGACGTCACTCCAAGGATGAGAATGAGGAGTCTTCCTCCCATGGACAGGCCAGAGGACGAGGAGTCTTCCTCCAATGAACAGGCCAGAGGACGAGGTGTCTTCCTCCAATGAACAGGCCAGAGGACGAGGTGTCTTCCTCCAATGAACAGGCCAGAGGACGAGGTGTCTTCCTCCAATGAACAGGCCAGAGGACGAGGTGTCTTCCTCCAATGAACAGGCCAGAGGACGAGGTGTCTTCCTCCAATGAACAGGCCAGAGGACGAGGTGTCTTCCTCCAATGAACAGGCCAGAGGACGAGGTGTCTTCCTCCAATGAACAGGCCAGAGGACGAGGTGTCTTCCTCCAATGAACAGGCCAGAGGACGAGGTGTCTTCCTCCAATGAACAGGCCAGAGGACGAGGTGTCTTCCTCCAATGAACAGGCCAGAGGACGAGGTGTCTTCCTCCAATGAACAGGCCAGAGGACGAGGTGTCTTCCTCCAATGAACAGGCCAGAGGACGAGGTGTCTTCCTCCAATGAACAGGCCAGAGGACGAGGTGTCTTCCTCCAATGAACAGGCCAGAGGACGAGGTGTCTTCCTCCAATGAACAGGCCAGAGGACGAGGTGTCTTCCTCCAATGAACAGGCCAGAGGACGAGGTGTCTTCCTCCAATGAACAGGCCAGAGGACGAGGTGTCTTCCTCCAATGAACAGGCCAGAGGACGAGGTGTCTTCCTCCAATGAACAGGCCAGAGGACGAGGTGTCTTCCTCCAATGAACAGGCCAGAGGACGAGGTGTCTTCCTCCAATGAACAGGCCAGAGGACGAGGTGTCTTCCTCCAATGAACAGGCCAGAGGACGAGGTGTCTTCCTCCAATGAACAGGCCAGAGGACGAGGTGTCTTCCTCCAATGAACAGGCCAGAGGACGAGGTGTCTTCCTCCAATGAACAGGCCAGAGGACGAGGAGTCTTCCTCCAATGAACAGGCCAGAGGACGAGGAGTCTTCCTCCAATGAACAGGCCAGAGGACGAGGAGTCTTCCTCCAATGAACAGGCCAGAGGACGAGGAGTCCTCCTCCAATGAACAGGCCAGAGGACGAGGAGTCTTCCTCCAATGAACAGGCCAGAGGACGAGGAGTCTTCCTCCAATGAACAGGCCAGAGGACGAGGAGTCTTCCTCCAATGAACAGGCCAGAGGACGAGGAGTCTTCCTCCAATGAAAAGGCCAGAGGACGAGGAGTCTTCCTCACATGGACAGGCCAGAGGACGAGGAGTCTTCCTCACATGGACAGGCCAGAGGACGAGGAGTCTTCCTCACATGGACAGGCCAGAGGACGAGGAGTCTTCCTCACATGGACAGGCCAGAGGACGAGGAGTCTTCCTCACATGGACAGGCCAGAGGACGAGGAGTCTTCATCCCATGAACAGGCCAGAGGACGAGGAGTCTTCCTCCCATGGACAGGCCAGAGGACGAGGAGTCTTCCTCCCATGGACAGGTCAGAGGATGATGAGGAGTCTTCCTCCGATGAACGGGTCAGAGGACGATGAGTCTTCCTCCAATGAACAGGCCAGAGGATGATAATGAGGAGTCTTCCTCCAATGAACAGGCCAGAGGATGTGGGTGAGGAGTGTTCCTCCAATGAACAGGCAGAGAGAAACTCTGAAAAAGGTCCATTCAACACATGAGAGGTTCATCCATGTGCAATAAGATAAATCCCCAGTGCACAGCTCCCCCCCCCCCACAGACATGGGACATGATTAAAACCATCATCCAAAAATCTTCTTGAGGTCCTCCTCCGGGTTTTTGGGCTTCCCAGGGGAATAGCACAACAGTTTTCCAAAAAGAGGTGCTAGGACTTCAAAACTTATTTATAGTATTCGAAAAGCATAGTCGTTCGATGAGCTCACAGACCGTGGTGAGGCTGGCAAACTGGGCTTTCCTCCAATGAGTACCCACAACATAAAAAGGAACAACAGGAGGGCCAGACCAATCCATGAAGGAGTCCCAATCACTTTATTGTGATCAAAGTAAGATCATATAAAACTGCCGACACATTTCGGGGCCAAACACCTTACCCTTCATCAGGGCTACAACTTAGATGAATATAGAAATTATAAATAAAACTACAGAACATACACAAACACAGATACACACAGGGTGCAGGCACTTCCTTCCTCTGAGTCACGCTTAGCCTCGATTCACACAGGGGCAACACGACTTCAGCGCGACTTTGCAAGGCGACTTCAACGCGGCTTCAACGCGACTTCAGCGCGACTTTAAGCAACTTACAACGCGACTTCAAGTCGCCTCCAGGACAGGCGACTTTGGCTGTGGCCAATCAGAGAATAATCAGCTCTCTGGGAGGGAGGGGTTTGCCGGGGTAAACTAATTTCTTTTCCTGTAAAGTTGCTTCAATATAGATGGAGATCCAACTTGGAGGCGACTTCCATTGAATTCTATGGGTACAGGTCGCCTAGAAGTCGGATTGAAGTAGTACAGGAACCTTTTCTGAAGTCGGAGCGACTTCAGTAGTGTAAATTAAGATGCTCTCATTGACTATAATGCAAATCTCAAAGTAAAGCGACTTGGGGCGACTTGAGGGCTTACAAGTCGGATCCCAAGTCGTTGTAGTGTGAACCGACCCTTAGTCTCTCCCTCCTACCAAACTCCGAGCACCGTCCCTTGACTCCACCCCCTACCCACCTTCCAGTAACGCCCCCTTTTAAAAAATACAGAACAATGTATGTATGGGATTTGTTAATAACAAGAAAAGCAGTAAAATAGATCCTCCCGCAGCCATGAACAATAGACCAACCCAGCAACAATAGATCCCCCCAGTAATAATAAATTCACCCCCCCCCCCCCCCACCAGCAACAATAGATCCCCCAGAAACAATAAACCACCCACAACAATAGATCCCCCACCCCAGCAACAATAGACCCCCTACTGCAACTATATATCCCCCGCAACTAAAGATCTCAGTAGTGACATTTTGGGGACACAGGGGCCCCTATTCTGACATCCACATCGGTCTCATGTGTGTCATCTGAAGAAAGGATGAAGGCCACAGATCTGGTGTGACTCTAGCAAGTCAGAAGAGAAAGTCAACGCATTTCAGGGGCTGAAAACTCCCCCTTCATCAGAGCACAACTGACCCATGACCCCAATCAGCACTATCCTTATCCTCTGTGTTTGCTATTTGTTTTACAGTATTCTCTTCATCTAAGCCAGTGGTTCTCAACTCCAGTCCTCGGGACCCACCAACCGACCAGATTTTAAGTATTACCTTGGGGGAGTTGCAGACTAGAATACTGCAATCACTGAGCAGCAAGTGATATCACCTGTGATGTATTTCAGCTATCTTGCAAACCTGGCCTGTTGGTGGGTCCTGAGGACTGGAGTTGAGAACCACTGATCTAAGCCCTGATGAAGGGGGGGGGGGGGGTGTTTTCCATTATTCTCTTCATCTAAGCTCTGTAACAAAGTAACAATACATAAGCATAACAATCAGGATGAGGATATGGAGTCATCTCATGGCTCACCTTTCCTCGGGGTGTTCCGCATGTGGAGCTCTTCTCCTCTGTAGATCTGGTCATCATATAGAGAGGAGTTTTATCTTCAGAGATAGCTACAGATTCTCCTAAAAAAATAAAATAGAAAACAAGGGAATACTCAGTGTATATAAAAGATAATGTATTCATTGTAATCCACCATGTTTATAACAAGAAGATGACAATTCCCACAATGCACTGCATTCATTGTATTAAGCTGGTCATATATACAACTAAAGGAAAATTGTATAATGAATGGTCAGCCTGACAGTAGATTTTTGTCTTACATGGGGGAGATCAGATCACCTCCCTCTCCCAGACACAGGTGTCACGTAGGGCTCTTTTAGGCAGTCAGTAATGCCGCCTGCCCTCTGAAAAGTGATCCACGATGAACGCTTTCAGAGGGGGATACAGCAGCGGCTGGTGGTCGGTGTTCAGGAGGCACTACTGCCCTCTCACTATTACCCTCTCACTACTGCCCTCTCACTATTACCCTCTCACTACTGCCCTCTCACTATTACCTTCTCACTACTGCCCTCTCACTACTGCCCTCTCACTATTACCCTCTCACTACTGCCCTCTCACTATTACCCTCTCACTACTGCCCTCTCACTATTACCTTCTCACTACTGCCCTCTCACTACTGCCCTCTCACTATTACCTTCTCACTACTGCCCTCTCACCATTACCCTCTCACTACTGCCCTCTCACTACTGCCCTCTCACTATTACCCTCTCACTACTGCCCTCTCACTATTACCCTCTCACTACTGCCCTCTCACTACTGCCCTCTCACTATTACCCTCTCACTATTACCCTCTCACTACTGCCCTCTCACTATTGCCCTCTCACTATTACCCTCTCACTACTGCCCTCTCACTATTACCCTCTCACTATTACCCTCTCACTATTACCCTCTCACTATTACCCTCTCACTACTGCCCTCTCACTATTACCCTCTCACTATTACCCTCTCACTACTGCCCTCTCACTATTACCCTCTCACTACTGCCCTCTCACTATTACCTTCTCACTACTGCCCTCTCACCATTACCCTCTCACTACTGCCCTCTCACTACTGCCCTCTCACTATTACCCTCTCACTATTACCCTCTCACTACTGCCCTCTCACTATTACCCTCTCACGACTGCCCTCTCACTACTGCCCTCTCACTATTGCCCTATCACTACTGCCCTCTCACTATTACCCTCTCACTGCTGCCCTCTCACTACTACCCTCTCTCTACTGCCCTCTCACTACTGCCCTCTCTCTACTGCCCTCTCACTACTGCCCTCTCACTACTGCCCTCTCACTACTGCCCTCTCACTACTGCCCTCTCTCTACTGCCCTCTCTCTACTGCCCTCTCTCTACTGCCCTCTCTCTACTGCCCTCTCTCTACTGCCCTCTCTCTACTACCCTCTCTCTACTGCCCTCTCACTACTACCCTCTCACTACTGCCCTCTCTCTACTGCCCTCTCTCTACTGCCCTCTCTCTACTGCCCTCTCACTACTGCCCTCTCTCTACTGCCCTCTCTCTCTACTGCCCTCTCACTACTGCCCTCTCACTACTACCCTCTCACTACTGCCCTCTCACTACTGCCCTCTCTCTACTGCCCTCTCTCTACTGCCCTCTCTCTACTGCCCTCTCACTACTGCCCTCTCACTATTGCCCTCTCACTATTGCCCTCTCACTATTGCCCTCTCACTGCTGCCCTCTCACTACTGCCCTCTCACTACTACCCTCTCACTAATGCCCTCTCACTAATGCCCTCTCTCTACTGCCCTCTCTGTACTGCCCTCTCACTATTGCCCTCTCACTATTGCCCTCTCACTGCTGCCCTCTCACTACTGCCCTCTCTCTACTGCCCTCTCTCTACTGCCCTCTCACTGATGCCCTCTCACTACTACCCTTTTCTGATGCTGTTTTTTTTTTTTTTTTTTTTTAATTGACGAACAGTAATTGTACATTGCAGGACCTCGCTGCAACTGCGCTTGGCTGGTGGTTGTGGTGCTGCCCCATTGATCTCAATGAGCGCGTCTGATGGGGAGTGCCACCTGTCAGACTCCGCAGCCTGAGTTTGAGTTGCTGCAGTCGTGATGCAAAGCACTGTGGTCCTGCTATGTGTACAGCCCTGTTAGGCTCATTGGCTGTTATGTTAGAATACTGGAGAGCGGTACAACCACAGCTTAGCTGTTTGTATTTACTGCCTCCTGGCCACCACAAAAGCCCTAAGGTTTAGGGCAGGGGTGAGAAACTGCGGCCCTCAAGCTGTTGTGGAACTACAAGTCCCATCATGCCTCTGTAACGGTCAGTCTTCCCATCATACCTCTGTAACTGTCAGTCTTCCCATCATACCTCTGTAACTGTCAGTCTTCCCATCATACCTCTGTAACTGTCAGTCTTCCCATCATACCTCTGTAACTGTCAGTCTTCCCATCATACCTCTGCTTCTAGCTGTCATGCATGTAAAGCTGGATACACATTATACAATTTCTGTTGTTCAATTTCCTTTGGATTTACCTTCAACTATGTAGTACAGGAGCCAGCCAAACTGAATACACATGGAAAGTGTTTGGGTGTGACCTCTATATTATATGGTTTTGGTAAATCTAAAGCAAAGTTGTACAAGAAAATTGTATAAAAATTGTAGTGTGTAGCCAGCTTTATAGTTCCCGTATACGTGTCCCCTATGGAAGTCCATGCAGGAAAACAAAGAGCCAACTGTAGAGCACACACCTGTCCGGGGACGGTTACTGGAAAAAGCGGGGCAGTGATGATGATGATGATGATGATGATGATGATGATGATGACGCTCTTTGCCCCGGATAAGAGTCAGCTGTGTGTCATCTCCTGATCACTGACACACCAAGTGCTGATTACACCGTCCTATATACCGTCTTCTATATCCATCCTATACACCGTCCTATATACCGTCTTCTATATCCATCCTATATACTGTCCTCTATATCCATCCTATATACCGTCTTCTACATCCGTCCTATATACCATCTTTTATATCTGTCCTATATACTGTCCTCTATATCCATCCTATATACCGTCTTCTATATCCATCCTATACACCGTCCTATATACTGTCTTCTACATCCGTCCTATATACCGTCTTCTACATCCGTCCTATATACTGTCCTCTATATCCATCCTATATACCGTCTTCTATATCCATCCTATATACCGCCCTATATATCAATCCTATACATTGTCCTGTATACTATCCCATATACCATCTTCTATAGTCATCCTATACACTGTCCTGTATACTATCCTATATACCATCCTATACACTGTCCTATATGGGGGGGTGTTGTGAGGTAATATATAGAGGAGGAGGGGGGGTGTGAGTTAATATATAAGGGAGGGGGGGTGCTGTGAGGTAATATATGGAGGAGGGGGGGGTGTTGTGAGGTAATATATAGAGGAGGAGGGGTGCTGTGAGGTAATATATAGAGGAGGAGGGGGTGCTGTGAGGTAATATATAGGGGAGGGGTGCTGTGAGGTAATATATAGAGGAGGGGGGGGTGCTGTGAGGTAATATATAGAGGAGGGGGGGTGCTGTGAGGTAATATATAGAGGAGGGGGGAGCTGTGAGGTAATATATAGAGGAGGGGGGGTGCTGTGAGGTAATATATAGGGGAGGGGGGGTGCTGTGAGGTAATATATAGAGGAGGGGGGTGCTGTGAGGTAATATATAGAGGAGGGGGGGTGCTGTGAGGTAATATATAGAGGAGGGGGGGTGCTGTGAGGTAATATATAGGGGAGGGGGTGCTGTGAGGTAATATATAGAGGAGGGGGGGTGCTGTGAGGTAATATATAGAGGAGGGGGGGTGCTGTGAGGTAATATATAGAGGAGGGGGGAGCTGTGAGGTAATATATAGAGGAGGGGGGAGCTGTGAGGTAATATATAGAGGAGGGGGGAGCTGTGAGGTAATATATAGGGGAGGGGGGTGCTGTGAGGTAATATATAGAGGAGGGGGGGTGCTGTGAGGTAATATATAGAGGAGGGGGGGAGCTGTGAGGTAATATATAGAGGAGGGGGGAGCTGTGAGGTAATATATAGGGGAGGGGAGTGCTGTGAGGTAATATATAGGGGAGGGGGAGTGCTGTGAGGTAATATATAAGGGAGGGGGGGTGCTGTGAGGTAATATATAGAGGAGGGGGGTGCTGTGAGGTAATATATAGAGGAGGGGGGGTGCTGTGAGGTAATATATAAGGGAGGGGGGGTGCTGTGAGGTAATATATAGAGGAGGGGGGGTGCTGTGAGGTAATATATAGAGGAGGGGGGGTGCTGCGAGGTAATATATAAGGGAGGGGGGGTGCTGTGAGGTAATATATAGAGGAGGGGGGTGCTGTGAGGTAATATATAGAGGAGGGGGGGTGCTGTGAGGTAATATATAAGGGAGGGGGGGTGCTGTGAGGTAATATATAGAGGAGGGGGGTGCTGTGAGGTAATATATAGAGGAGGGGGGGTGCTGTGAGGTAATATATAGAGGAGGGGGGGTGCTGTGAGGTAATATATAGGGGAGGGGGAGTGCTGTGAGGTAATATATAGGGGGGGGTGCTGTGAGGTAATATATAGAGGAGGGGGGTGCTGCTGAGGTAATATATAGAGGAGGGGGGTGCTGTGAGGTAATATATAGAGGAGGGGGGTGCTGTGAGGTAATATATAGAGGGAGGGGGGGTGCTGTGAGGTAATATATAGAGGGAGGGGGGTGCTGTGAGGTAATATATAAGGGAGGGGGGGTGCTGTGAGGTAATATATAGGGGAGGGGGGGTGCTGTGAGGTAATATATAGAGGAGGGGGGGTGCTGTGAGGTAATATATAGAGGAGGGGGGTGCTGTGAGGTAATATATAGAGGAGGGGGGTGCTGTGAGGTAATATATAGAGGAGGGGGGTGCTGTGAGGTAATATATAGAGGAGGGGGGGTGCTGTGAGGTAATATATAGAGGAGGGGGGGTGCTGTGAGGTAATATATAGAGGAGGGGGGGTGCTGTGAGGTAATATATAGAGGAGGGGGGGTGCTTGGTGAGGTAATATATAGAGGGGAGAGGGGGGTGCTGTGAGGTAATATATAGAGGAGGGGGGGTGCTGTGAGGTAATATATATAGAGGAGGGGGGGTGCTGTGAGGTAATATATAGAGGAGGGGGGTGCTTATATAGAGGAGGGGGGGTGCTGTGAGGTAATATATAGAGGAGGGGGGGTGCTGTGAGGTAATATATAGAGGAGGGGGGTGCTGTGAGGTAATATATAGGGGAGGGGGGTGCTGTGAGGTAATATATAGAGGAGGGGGGGTGCTGTGAGGTAATATATAGAGGAGGGGGTGCTGTGAGGTAATATATGGAGGAGGGGGGGTGTTGTGAGGTAATATATAGAGGAGGAGGGGTGCTGTGAGGTAATATATAGAGGAGGGGGGTGCTGTGAGGTAATATATAGGGGAGGGGGTGCTGTGAGGTAATATATAGAGGAGGGGGGGTGCTGTGAGGTAATATATAGAGGAGGGGGGGTGCTGTGAGGTAATATATAGAGGAGGGGGGAGCTGTGAGGTAATATATAGAGGAGGGGGGAGCTGTGAGGTAATATATAGGGGAGGGGGTGCTGTGAGGTAATATATAGAGGAGGGGGGGTGCTGTGAGGTAATATATAGAGGAGGGGGGAGCTGTGAGGTAATATATAGAGGAGGGGGAGCTGTGAGGTAATATATAGGGGAGGGGAGTGCTGTGAGGTAATATATAGGGGAGGGGAGTGCTGTGAGGTAATATATAAGGGAGGGGGGGTGCTGTGAGGTTATATATAGAGGAGGGGGGGTGCTGTGAGGTAATATATAGAGGAGGGGGGTGCTGTGAGGTAATATATAAGGAGGGGGGGTGCTGTGAGGTATATATAGAGGAGGGGGGTGCTGTGAGGTAATATATAGAGGAGGGGGGTGCTGTGAGGTAATATATAGAGGAGGGGGGGTGCTGTGAGGTAATATATAGGGGAGGGGAGTGCTGTGAGGTAATATATAGGGGGGGTGCTGTGAGGTAATATATAGAGGAGGGGGGGTGCTGCGAGGTAATATATAGAGGAGGGGGGGTGCTGTGAGGTAATATATAGAGGAGGGGGGGGTGCTGTGAGGTAATATATAGAGGAGGGGGGGGTGCTGTGAGGTAACTATATAAGGGAGGGGGGGTGCTGTGAGGTAATATATAGGGAGGGGGTGCTGTGAGGTAATATATAGAGGAGGGGGGAGCTGTGAGGTAATATATAGGGGAGGGGAGTGCTGTGAGGTAATATATAGGGGAGGGGAGTGCTGTGAGGTAATATATAAGGGAGGGGAGTGCTGTGAGGTAATATATAGGGGAGGGGGGTGCTGTGAGGTAATATATAGGGAGGGGGGGTGCTGTGAGGTAATATATAGAGGAGGGGGGTGCTGTGAGGTAATATATAGAGGAGGGGGGGTGCTGTGAGGTAATATATAGAGGAGGGGGGTGCTGTGAGGTAATATATAGAGGAGGGGGGGTGCTTGTGAGGTAATATATATAGAGGAGAGGGGGTGCTGTGAGGTAATATATAGAGGAGGGGGGTGCTGTGAGGTAATATATAGAGGAGGGGGGTGCTGTGAGGTAATATATAGAGGAGGGGGGTGCTGTGAGGTAATATATAGAGGAGGGGTGCTGTGAGGTAATATATAGAGGAGGGGGTGCTGTGAGGTAATATATAGAGGAGGGGGGAGCTGTGAGGTAATATATAGGGGAGGGGAGTGCTGTGAGGTAATATATAGGGGAGGGGGGGTGCTGTGAGGTAATATATAGAGGGAGGGGGGAGCTGTGAGGTAATATATAGAGGAGGGGGGAGCTGTGAGGTAATATATAGGGGGGAAGGGGGAGTGCTGTGAGGTAATATATAGGGGAG
Source organism: Aquarana catesbeiana (assembly GCF_042186555.1). Classification (NCBI taxonomy): domain Eukaryota; kingdom Metazoa; phylum Chordata; class Amphibia; order Anura; family Ranidae; genus Aquarana; species Aquarana catesbeiana. The sequence goes on from NC_133335.1 coordinate 6,898,779, forward strand.
GGGAGTGCTGTGAGGTAATAT
>NC_133335.1:6899299-6967977 GCF_042186555.1 Aquarana catesbeiana
GCTGTGAGGTAATATATAGAGGAGGGGGGGTGCTGTGAGGTAATATATAAGGGAGGGGGGTGCTGTGAGGTAATATATAGAGGAGGGGGGTGCTGTGAGGTAATATATAGAGGAGGGGGGTGCTGTGAGGTAATATATAGAGGAGGGGGGCTGGGATGCTGTGAGGTAATATATAGAGGAGGGGGGAGTGCTGTGAGGTAATATAGAGGAGGGGGGTGCTGTGAGGTAATATATAGAGGAGGGGGGGTGCTGTGAGGTAATATATAGAGGAGGGGGGGTGCTGTGAGGTAATATATAGAGGAGGGGGGTGCTGTGAGGTAATATATAGAGGGAGGGGGGGGTGCTGTGAGGTAATATATAGGGAGGGGGGGTGCTGTGAGGTAATATAGAGGAGGGGGGTGCTGTGAGGTAATATATAGAGGAGGGGGGTGCTGTGAGGTAATATATAGAGGAGGGGGGGAGCTGTGAGGTAATATATAGGGAGGGGGAGCTGTGAGGTAATATATAGAGGAGGGGGGTGCTGTGAGGTAATATATAGAGGGAGGGGGGGTGCTGTGAGGTAATATATAGAGGAGGGGGGGTGCTGTGAGGTAATATATAGAGGAGGGGGGGTGCTGTGAGGTAATATATAGGGAGGGGGGGAGCTGTGAGGTAATATATAGAGGAGGGGGGAGTGCTGTGAGGTAATATATAGGGGAGGGGGGTGCTGTGAGGTAATATATAGGGAGGGGGGTGCTGTGAGGTAATATATAGGGGAGGGGGGTGCTGTGAGGTAATATATAAGGGAGGGGGGGTGCTGTGAGGTAATATATAGAGGAGGGGGGGTGCTGTGAGGTAATATATAGAGGAGGGGGGGTGCTGTGAGGTAATATATAGAGGAGGGGGGGTTGCTGTGAGGTAATATATAGAGGAGGGGGGGTGCTGTGAGGTAATATAGAGGAGGGGGGGTGCTGTGAGGTAATATATAGAGGAGGGGGGGTGCTGTGAGGTAATATATAGAGGAGGGGGGTGCTGTGAGGTAATATATAGAGGAGGGGGGGTGCTGTGAGGTAATATATAGAGGAGGGGGGGTGCTGTGAGGTAATATATAGAGGAGGGGCGGGTGCTGTGAGGTAATATATAGAGGGAGGGGAGTGCTGTGAGGTAATATATAGGGAGGGGGGTGCTGTGAGGTAATATATAGAGGAGGGGGGGTGCTGTGAGGTAATATATAGGAGGAGGGGGGGTGCTGTGAGGTAATATATAGAGGAGGGGGGTGCTGTGAGGTAATATATAGAGGAGGGGGGTGCTGTGAGGTAATATATAGAGGAGGGGGGGTGCTGTGAGGTAATATATAGAGGAGGGGGGTGCTGTGAGGTAATATATAGAGGAGGGGGGGTGCTGTGAGGTAATATATAGAGGAGGGGGGGTGCTGTGAGGTAATATATAGAGGAGGGGGGGTGCTGTGAGGTAATATATAGAGGAGGGGGGGTGCTGTGAGGTAATATATAGAGGAGGGGGGTGCTGTGAGGTAATATATAGAGGAGGGGGGTGCTGTGAGGTAATATATAGGGAGGGGGTGCTGTGAGGTAATATATAGAGGAGGGGGGGGTGCTGTGAGGTAATATATAGAGGAGGGGGAGCTGTGAGGTAATATATAGAGGAGGGGGGTGCTGTGAGGTAATATATAGGGGAGGGGAGTGCTGTGAGGTAATATATAGAGGAGGGGGGTGCTGTGAGGTAATATATAGGGAGGGGGGGTGCTGTGAGGTAATATATAGAGGAGGGGGGGTGCTGTGAGGTAATATAAGAGGAGGGGGGGTGCTGTGAGGTAATATATAAGGGAGGGGGGGTGCTGTGAGGTAATATATAGAGGAGGGGGGGTGCTGTGAGGTAATATATAGAGGAGGGGGGGTGCTGTGAGGTAATATATAGAGGAGGGGGGTGCTGTGAGGTAATATATAGGGAGGGGAGTGCTGTGAGGTAATATATAGGGAGGGGGTGCTGTGAGGTAATATATAGAGGAGGGGGGGTGCTGTGAGGTAATATATAGAGGGAGGGGGGTGCTGTGAGGTAATATATAGAGGAGGGGGGGTGCTGTGAGGTAATATATAGGGAGGGGGGGTGCTGTGAGGTAATATATAGGGAGGGGGGGTGCTGTGAGGTAATATATAGAGGAGGGGGTGCTGTGAGGTAATATATAGAGGAGGGGGGGTGCTGTGAGGTAATATATAGAGGGAGGGGGGTGCTGTGAGGTAATATATAGGGGAGGGGGTGCTGTGAGGTAATATAAAGGGAGGGGGTGCTGTGAGGTAATATATAGGGGAGGGGGGTGCTGTGAGGTAATATATAGAGGAGGGGGGTGCTGTGAGGTAATATATAGAGGAGGGGGGTGCTGTGAGGTAATATATAGAGGAGGGGGGGTGCTGTGAGGTAATATATAGAGGAGGGGGGTGCTGTGAGGTAATATATAGAGGAGGGGGGTGCTGTGAGGTAATATATAGAGGAGAGGGGGTGCTGTGAGGTAATATAGAGGAGGGGGGTGCTGTGAGGTAATATATAGAGGAGGGGGGGTGCTGTGAGGTAATATATAGAGGAGGGGGGTGCTGTGAGGTAATATATAGAGGAGGGGGGTGCTGTGAGGTAATATATAGAGGAGGGGGGGGTGCTGTGAGGTAATATATAGAGGAGGGGGGTGCTGTGAGGTAATATATAGGGGAGGGGGTGCTGTGAGGTATATATAGGGGAGGGGGGGGTGCTGTGAGGTAATATATAGAGGAGGGGGGAGCTGTGAGGTAATATATAGAGGAGGGGGGGTGCTGTGAGGTAATATATAGGGGAGGGGAGTGCTGTGAGGTAATATATAAGGGGAGGGGAGTGCTGTGAGGTAATATATAAGGGAGGGGGGGTGCTGTGAGGTAATATATAGGGGAGGGGGGTGCTGTGAGGTAATATATAGAGGAGGGGGGTGCTGTGAGGTAATATATAGAGGAGGGGGGTGCTGTGAGGTAATATATAGAGGGAGGGGGGTGCTGTGAGGTAATATATAGAGGAGGGGGGTGCTGTGAGGTAATATATAGAGGAGGGGGGGTGCTGTGAGGTAATATATAGAGGAGGGGGGGTGCTGTGAGGTAATATATAGGGGAGGGGAGTGCTGTGAGGTAATATATAGAGGAGGGGGGGTGCTTGTGAGGTAATATAAAGAGGAGGGGGGGTGCTGCGAGGTAATATATAGAGGAGGGGGGGTGCTTGTGAGGTAATATATAGGGGAGGGGAGTGCTGTGAGGTAATATATAGAGGAGGGGGGGTGCTGTGAGGTAATATAAAGAGGAGGGGGGGTGCTGCGAGGTAATATATAGAGGAGGGGGGGTGCTGCGAGGTAATATATAGAGGAGGGGGGCTGCTGTGAGGTAATATATAGAGGAGGGGGGTGCTGTGAGGTAATATATAGAGGGGGGGGTGCTGTGAGGTAATATATAGGGGAGGGGGGGGGTGCTGTGAGGTAATATATAGGGGAGGGGGTGCTGTGAGGTAATATATAGAGGAGGGGGGGTGCTGTGAGGTAATATAAGAGGAGGGGGGGAGCTGTGAGGTAATATATAGGGGAGGGGGGGTGCTGTGAGGTAATATATAGAGGAGGGGGGAGCTGTGAGGTAATATATAGAGGAGGGGGGAGCTGTGAGGTAATATATAGGGGAGGGGAGTGCTGTGAGGTAATATATAGGGGAGGGGAGTGCTGTGAGGTAATATATAAGGGAGGGGGGTGCTTGAGGTAATATATAGAGGAGGGGGGTGCTGTGAGGTAATATATAGAGGAGGGGGGGTGCTGTGAGGTAATATATAAGGGAGGGGGGGTGCTGTGAGGTAATATATAGAGGAGGGGGTGCTGTGAGGTAATATATAGAGGAGGGGGGGTGCTGTGAGGTAATATATAGAGGAGGGGGGTGCTGTGAGGTAATATATAGGGGAGGGGGGGTGCTGTGAGGTAATATATAGAGGAGGGGGGTGCTGTGAGGTAATATATAGAGGAGGGGGTGGCTGTGAGGTAATATATGGAGGAGGGGGGGTGTTGTGAGGTAATATATAGAGGAGGAGGGGTGCTGTGAGGTAATATATAGAGGAGGGGGGGGTGCTGTGAGGTAATATATAGGGGAGGGGGTGCTGTGAGGTAATATATAGAGGAGGGGGGGTGCTGTGAGGTAATATATAGAGGAGGGGGGGTGCTGTGAGGTAATATATAGAGGAGGGGGGAGCTGTGAGGTAATATATAGAGGAGGGGGGAGCTGTGAGGTAATATATAGGGGAGGGGGTGCTGTGAGGTAATATATAGAGGAGGGGGGGTGCTGTGAGGTTAATTATATAGAGGAGGGGGGAGCTGTGAGGTAATATATAGAGGAGGGGGAGCTGTGAGGTAATATATAGGGAGGGGGTGCTGTGAGGTAATATATAGGGGAGGGAGTGCTGTGAGGTAATATATAAGGGAGGGGGGGTGCTGTGAGGTAATATATAGAGGAGGGGGGTGCTGTGAGGTAATATATAGAGGAGGGGGGTGCTGTGAGGTAATATATAAGGAGGGGGGGTGCTGTGAGGTAATATATAGAGGAGGGGGGTGCTGTGAGGTAATATATAGAGGAGGGGGGGTGCTGTGAGGTAATATATAGAGGAGGGGGGTGCTGTGAGGTAATATATAGGGAGGGGAGTGCTGTGAGGTAATATATAGGGGGGGGGTGCTGTGAGGTAATATATAGAGGAGGGGGGTGCTGCTGAGGTAATATATAGAGGAGGGGGGTGCTGCGAGGTAATATATAGAGGAGGGGGGGGGGTGCTGTGAGGTAATATATAGAGGAGGGGGGGTGCTGTGAGGTAATATATAGAGGAGGGGGGGTGCTGTGAGGTAATATATAAGGGAGGGGGGGTGCTGTGAGGTAATATATAGGGGAGGGGGTGCTGTGAGGTAATATATAGAGGAGGGGGGAGCTGTGAGGTAATATATAGAGGAGGGGGGAGCTGTGAGGTAATATATAGGGGAGGGGAGTGCTGTGAGGTAATATAGGGGAGGGGGGGAGTGCTGTGAGGTAATATATAAGGGAGGGGGGGTGCTGTGAGGTAATATATAGGGGAGGGGGGTGCTGTGAGGTAATATATAGAGGAGGGGGGTGCTGTGAGGTAATATATAGAGGAGGGGGGGTGCTGTGAGGTAATATATAGAGGAGGGGGGGGTGCTGTGAGGTAATATATAGGGGAGGGGAGTGCTGTGAGGTAATATATAGAGGAGGGGGGGTGCTGTGAGGTAATATATAGAGGAGGGGGGTGCTGTGAGGTAATATATAGAGGAGGGGGGGTGCTGTGAGGTAATATATAGAGGAGGGGGGTGCTGTGAGGTAATATATAGAGGAGGGGGGGTGCTGTGAGGTAATATATAGAGGAGGGGGGGGTGCTGTGAGGTAATATATAGGGGAGGGGAGTGCTGTGAGGTAATATATAGAGGAGGGGGGGTGCTGTGAGGTAATATAAAGAGGAGGGGGGGTGCTGCGAGGTAATATATAGAGGAGGGGGGGTGCTGCGAGGTATTATATAGAGGAGGGGGGCTGCTGTGAGGTAATATATAGAGGAGGGGGGGTGCTGTGAGGTAATATATAGGGGAGGGGGAGTGCTGTGAGGTAATATATAAGGGAGGGGGGGGGGGGTGCTGTGAGGTAATATATAGGGGAGGGGGGGTGCTGTGAGGTATATATAGGGGAGGGGGGGTGCTGTGAGGTAATATATAGAGGAGGGGGGGTGCTGTGAGGTAATATATAGAGGAGGGGGGTGCTGTGAGTTAATATATAGAGGAGGGGGGGTGCTGTGAGGTAATATATATATATATATATATAGGAGGGGGGGTTGCTGTGGGATGCATGTGGGGGGGGGGGGAGGTTTGATGAGGAGAGTGAGGGGTATCCTGGGGTAGTATATAGTAGGAGGAGCGGTATGTCCCGTGTAGTGGGCGGGGCAGTGTATGATGCCGCTGTAGTGGGCGGGGCGATGTACACTATACAATGTATCGCACACACTTTGTATACTTTGTATCTCTCCTCCGGCGGAATCCGCTCTGTAATTAGGGGCGTTGCGATCAGCTGTGAGGCTCCGCCCCCTGTCCGGTCAGGTGGAGCGGTGGGCGGGGCCTGTCCTTCTCCAGACACACCGGAGACACCGAGAGAGACGCTGAGCGGGGCTTACCGGCACCTACCGGGAGTGTGGCGGGTACGGAGCTGTATATATCTAGATCTGCATGGAGGCTGCAACTTGTATATACTGAATGATGACGTTCACACATAGATATATAATGTATGAGCAGAGTTGGATCGGTGTGAGTCATGGTGTATATATATATATATATTGCTGTATACTGTGACACATACGTAGTCCTTGTAGTATATATATGTATAGTGTCCTCTGTATATATAGATCTGCTCCTGATATAAAGGATGAGGAGATGATCACAGAACATGATGACCGGACAGGTGAGGGGGATGACATTGGGATTATGTGGAGGTGGGGGAGGGGAGGGGTATATTAGGGAGGAAGTGAACATGTTGTCCCTGAAGTTGATGAAAGAAATGGAGCAGTGTAAGGATTGGAGGACATTGGGGTCTGTAGGGGGCGGGGTCACCCGCGCTCTTGTGGGATGTTCCCGGTTTGTGGAGGACCAACCAGAAGGGGTCCAAGGAAGGAGAACCAATGACAAGCCCTAGGCAGCAGTCCGTCCATACGGGGCGCCCCCCCCCCCATCCATGCCCCCGGACCCTCATCTACATACAAGGATTTCAGTGGGGGTGTTTTTTGTCTTTTTTTGAAGCTGGTGATTAAACCCCGTGGCTCTAATTGGCTTTAAAGAAAGGGTGGGCCCGGGGCGCGGAGGAATGCACTCTGAGCCCACCCAGTTGTGTGATAGCGAATGAATATTCACTATTGTCTTCCTGATTCTCCTCCCGGCCAATCAGGAAGCGGGTCTAGAGCCCCCAATTTGGCTGGATGTCCTGAGCTGATCGCCGCCTTCCTGTCCGTTTCTCTCCTGCAGGGGAGGGGGGTTCACCACCTTCCGTCTGCTTCCCATGCTGGGGGGGGGGTGATGCTTTGCCGCCCCCCCCCCCCCCAAAATATGGAGGGTGTGCGTGGGGTGCAGTTCTGGGAGGGTGTCAATAGACGCCCTCCCAGAACTGGACGATCGCACTGTAGCCATCATTCGGCTATAGTGCAGTCACCTGGGGGGCCCCTAACCACCACCCTATCTGTTGTGATTCGGTGCAGCACAAGTCAGTCCTGCAAATAATTTCTGTCTGGGACCTGCTGATCGGATTAGTGACTGACAGTACAGAGCTCTGTGTATACTAACAACACAGAGCTCAGGACATGGAGCAGAGATTTGACTGCAGGGAGAAAAAAACAAACATCCATTAGTAAAAAATAGCACATAATATACACATTATACATTGTTAGGCACAAAGTTGAACTCTTTAATTGCCCCTAGATATCAACCCCTTCCCAGCCAGTGTCAGTACAGTGACAGTGTATAGTATTATCACTGTATTCACTGTCACTGGTGAGGTTAGTGCCGGATAGTCCCCCCCCCCCCCCCCCCCCCCTTAGCGTCAGATTGCCTGTCGCAGTCCCATTCTAAGTCGCTGATCACCACCATTACTAGTATGTGTGTATATATATTATATTTTATATTCCAGTATACAGTGGGGAGGGAAAGTATTCAGACCCCCTTACATTTTTCACTCTTTGTTATATTGCAGCCATTTGCTAAAATCATTTAAGTTCATTTTTTTTCCTCATTAATGTACACACAGCACCCCATATTGTACACACAGCACCCCATATTGTACACACAGCCCCCCATATTGTACACACAGCGCCCCATATTGTACACACAGCGCCCCATATTGTACACACAGCACCTCATATTGTACACACAGCACCCCATATTGTACACACAGCACCTCATATTGTACACACAGCCCCCCATATTGTACACACAGCCCCCATATTGTACACACAGCCCCCCATATTGTACACACAGCCCCCCATATTGTACACACAGCCCCCCATATTGTACACACAGCCCCCCATATTGTACACACAGCCCCCCATATTGTACACACAGCCCCCCCCCATATTATACACACAGCCCCCCATATTGTACACACAGCCCCCCCCATATTATACACACAGCCCCCCCCCCATATTATACACACAGCCCCCCCCATATTATACACACAGCCCCCCCCATATTGTACACACAGCCCCCCCCCCATATTGTACACACAGCCCCCCCCCCCCCCATATTGTACACACAGCCCCCCCCCATATTGTACACACAGCCCCCCCCCCATATTGTACACACAGCCCCCCCCCCATATTGTACACACAGCCCCCCCCCCATATTGTACACACAGCCCCCCCCCCCCCATATTGTACACACAGCCCCCCCCCCCCATATTGTACACACAGCCCCCCCCCCCATATTGTACACACAGCCCCCCCCCCATATTGTACACACAGCCCCCCCCCCCATATTGTACACACAGCCCCCCCCCCATATTGTACACACAGCCCCCCCCCCCCATATTGTACACACAGCACCCCATATTGACAGAAAAACACAGAATTGTTGACATTTTTGCAGATTTATTAAAAAATAAAACTGAAATATCACATGGTCCTAAGTATTCAGACCCTTTGCTGTGACACTCATATATTTAACTCAGGTGCTGTCCATTTCTTCTGATCATCCTTGAGATGGTTCTACACCTTCATTTGAGTCCAGCTGTGTTTGACTATACTGATTGGACTTGATTAGGAAAGCCACACACCTGTCTATATAAGACCTTACAGCTCACAGTGCATGTCAGAGCAAATGAGAACCATGAGGTCAAAGGAACTGCCTGAAGAGCTCAGAGACAGAATTGTGGCAAGGCACAGATCTGGCCAAGGTTACAAAAAAGTTTCTGCTGCACTTAAGGTTCCTAAGAGCAAAGTGGCCTCCATAATCCTTAAATGGAAGACGTTTGGGACCACCAGAACCCTTCCTAGAGCTGTCCATCCGGCCAAACTGAGCTATCGGGGGAGAAGAGCCTTGGTGAGAGAGGTAAAGAAGAACCCCAAGATCACTGTGGCTGAGCTCCAGAGATGCAGTTGGGAGATGGGAGAAAGTTGTAGAAAGTCAACCATCACTGCAGCCCTCCACCAGTCGGGGCTTTATGGCAGAGTGGCCCGACGGAAGCCTCTCCTCAGTGCAAGACACATGAAAGCCCACATGGAGTTTGATAAAAAAACACCTGAAGGACTCCAAGATGGTGAGAAATAAGATTCTCTGGTCTGATGAGCCCAAGATAGAACTTTTTGGCCTTAATTCTAAGCAGTATGTGTGGAGAAAACCAGGCACTGCTCATCACCTGTCCAATACAGTCCCAACAGTGAAGCATGGTGGTGGCAGCATCATGCTGTGGGGGTGTTTTTCAGCTGCAGGGACAGGACGACTGGTTACAATCGAGGAAAAGATGAATGCGGCCAAGTAGAGGGATATCCTGGACGAAAACCTTCTCCAGAGTGCTCAGGACCTCAGACTGGGCCGAAGGTTTACCTTCCAACAAGACAATGACCCTAAGCACACAGCTAAAATAACAAAGGAGTGGCTTCACAACAATTCCATGACTGTTCTTGAATGGCCCAGCCAGAGCCCTGACTTAAACCCAATTGAGAATCTCTGGAGAGACCTAAAAATGGCCGTCCACCAACGTTTACCATCCAACCTGACAGAACTGGAGAGGATCTGCAAGGAGGAATGGCAGAGGATCCCCAAATCCAGGTGTGAAAAACTTGTTGTATCTTTCCCAAAAAGACTCATCAAAAGGGGCTTCTACTAAATACTGAGCAAAGGGTCTGAATACTTAGGACCGTGTGATATTTCAGGTTTTCTTTTTTAATAAATCTGCAAAAATGTCAACAATTCTGTGTTTTTCTGTCAATATGGGGTGCTGTGTGTACAATATGGGGTGCTGTGTGTACAATATGAGGTGCTGTGTGTACAATATGGGGTGCTGTGTGTACAATATGAGGTGCTGTGTGTACAATATGGGGTGCTGTGTGTACAATATGGGGTGCTGTGTGTACAATATGGGGTGCTGTGTGTACAATATGGGGTGCTGTGTGTACAATATGGGGGGGCTGTGTGTACAATATGGGGTGCTGTGTGTACAATATGAGGTGCTGTGTGTACAATATGGGGTGCTGTGTGTACAATATGGGGTGCTGTGTGTACAATATGGGGGGGCTGTGTGTACAATATGGGGTGCTGTGTGTACAATATGGGGGGCTGTGTGTACAATATGGGGTGCTGTGTGTACAATATGGGGTGCTGTGTGTACAATATGGGGTGCTGTGTGTACAGTATGGGGGGGCTGTGTGTACAATATGAGGGGGCTGTGTGTACAATATGGGGTGCTGTGTGTACAATATGGGGGGGCTGTGTGTACAATATGGGGGGGCTGTGTGTACAATATGGGGGGGCTGTGTGTACAATATGGGGGGGCTGTGTGTACAATATGGGGGGGCTGTGTGTACAATATGGGGGGGCTGTGTGTACAATATGGGGGGGCTGTGTGTACAATATGGGGTGCTGTGTGTACAATATGGGGTGCTGTGTGTACAATATGGGGGGCTGTGTGTACATTAATGAGGAAAAAAATGAACTTAAATGATTTTAGCAAATGGCTGCAATATAACAAAGAGTGAAAAATTTAAGGGGGTCTGAATACTTTCCCTCCCCACTGTATATCCCATTGTTTGTAGACGTGATAACTTTAACTATCTAATCGTTATCCACTTACTAAAGACATAGCAGAATACATTTTGGCTTAAATTTATCAATAAATTCAATTTTTTTTTTGTTATTGGATATGTTTTATAACCAAAAGTAAAAAATATATATTTTTTTTCATTTATGTAATTAAAAATAAAATACCAGTGGTGATCAAATACCACCAAAAGAAAGCTCTATCACTTTAATAATAAAGTTTTATAATGTACAGTCCGATCTCTGGGGTAAGAGAGACTGAGGAAATGCTTCCTCCTCTGCCTGCAGCAGACTGACATTGTCTCAACCTAGGCAAAGTCATAAGGTGCAGTCTGATCACTGGGGGGGGGGGGGGGGGGACTGAGAAAATGCTTCTTCCTGCCTGCAGCAGACTGATGACATCTCAGCCTAGGCAAAGTCACTGGATCAGAAGGAGGGGTTTTAATAATAAAAGGCGGAGCTTTTCTGAACAATGATGCTGTTGCTGTACATTGTTACATATCAGGAGTTTATTTATGAGGATAGGTGAAGGTAAGGAGAGGTGACCGAAACTCCTTCAGTCCTGGATTGGTTGCAGAGTTGGGTGGCTTCCTCCTGCGATCATTGATGATATTCGCCCTCCGCTGTGCGCAGCGCTCGTAATTCTTCTACAGACAGGACCTCTTATTTCATCCCAAAGCCATTTCTGCTGAACATTGCGAGCCTGCACTGAGCCTGGCGGTCTGGGGACGGCTGCGTTCACGGGGGGGTCTGCGGATTGCGAAGCACATCGATAAATCACACGGTGCAATTATCCCCCCTTGTCTAAACTCTTCCAGGCTCGCTGGAGAGTCGCCATAAATCCAGGCGTTGGACTAAACGCGCCTGAAATTGCTGGGATTGGGAGTCCCCGGGCGGCCGTCATGGACGTTTATATCCAAACAGGTCCCGACCTCTCCTTGCACATTAATTGATGGATGGCTGGGAGCGGAGTGCCTCCCGCGGTGACGTATTTCAGCTCCTTTTTCTTTACGTCCTGTGGACTGGCCGCAGCGTGCCAGGTGGTGCGCTGAATTTTTTTAGCGTAGCGGGGGTTGTTGGCGCCCGGGAAAAATCGCATTGCGTGAAACTGGTCACCCCCGAAAAAGGATCAGGAGCTTCTTTTGGGCAATCCGATTCGCTGCAACTTTTCGCACCACAAATAAGCATAAAGCTTCTCGACCCCAAAAAGGAGCACAAGCTGCTTTTGATCGTCAAACTTCACCAGATGCTATTTGCTGCACTAAAATCATAGCAAAACCGCACCGCATAATGACGCCTGAACCTGTGTTTTACGATCCAGGTCAGAATCTCCGCGATTCTGCTGCAGTCCCAAAATGTCCAAGTGGAGCCGCCCTGGTTCTCACATGCGTTTTCCAACTCGCAGATTTGCATGACAGGCTAGATATGTGTTCCTTATTTAGGTGGTTCATGCATTTTGAATCCCATTACAAAAAGGGCCTGTGCGAGTTTTTGGCAGCGCGTTCCCAACTTGCAACCGATAGTGGCATGCAGAGAGAAGTGTTCACATAGGGTTGCTATTGACAGGCGTTTTTTTTTTTTTTTTTGTCATTGAAGTGGATGGGGGGCTTTTATTTCGGCATAGAAGTGGATGGGGTGGGGGGGGTGGCTTTTTATTTTGGCATTGAAGTGGATCGGGGGGGCTTTTTCTTTTTTTGCATTGAAGTGGATATGGGGGGGGGGCTTTTTTTGGCACTGAAGCTGATGAGGTATTTTTTATTTATTCAAAAAGACAAGACTCACAGGGTGAACAAAGTGAGGATACAGAGGGTTATTATAATCTGAGAACGCAGATGGTGATACACATCACAAGAGTTTATAATAATATAGAAGAAGAGTGTTCATTGATGGGGATTAGATGCATCCCAAGGAACAGTCTAGGTCGGGGATATGCAATTAGCGGACCTCCAGCTGTTGCAGAACTACAAGTCCAATGAGGCAGAGCAAGACTGACAGCCACAAGCATGACACCCAGAGGCAGAAGCATGATGGGACTTGTAGTTTTGCAACAGCTGGAGGTCCGCTAATTGCATATCCCTGGTCTAGGTGGATAGATGCCCTAGGGGTATAGTCTGTATCCCAGATCCTATGTTAATATTTCTGCATACATGATCATAAAATTGTTGTTCCACAAATCTAGTCTCTTAAAGTTTTCTTGTTACTAAAAAACAGTGAGGGCAGATAGAGGTAGCTAGACTGCAACGTGAGACGGAAAGAGGGAGAGAAAAGGAGTAGTGGGGGGGGGGGGACTAAGACGAGTAAAGGGCGCGAGACCAGAATGGACGGGGCAGAGACTGGGTGAGACCCTGGTTGGCTGACTCCGGCCGTAGCGCACGGACTTTGCAGATGTGTCTGCGCTGTTGGGGGGGCCCCAAAGGTCAGCACCCTCTGGGGAGAGAATGAACGGATTCCATAGTGCCCACCTCCTGGAGTACTTTTTTCCTGTTGGTGTCGTGCGGAGAGAACCGGATCTTCCAGCTTGTTAATATCCCACCTTCCGGAGCCAACTGGCTATGGTCGGTGGGGGATTGCTTCTTCCAGTTAAGTGGGATACACGATTTGGCGACATTCAATAGGTGACGTACAATGGATCTTCGGGGTCTCCCTTGTTGACAGCTGAAGTGTTAAAGAATTGGAGCTGCCAAAAAGTAGCAGCTGGCAATGTTTAATAACAAAACACTAAAACAAAAAGAAACATTGTTTCTTTTTGAATCTTTCTGTTTCTTCATCTGCAGATCAAAGGGATAAAAAAATGTTCCTCTGTTTAACCCCTTATTAACCCTTCATTTACTCTAATCAGCCTTAAATAACTCCCTATTCTCCTCCATTTAATTATTTTCCTGCTTTTTTTTTTTTTTTTTTTTTCGCCTATTTTATAAACAATTAACTTTTTTTGTTTGCTTTGTTAGTGAATATTTTTACACATATATATTAACATATATTTACACATTTAACATTGAAAAAGCTCAAAATTAAAAAAAAAAAAAAAAAAGTAAATAACTTTTCAATGCTTTGTATAATTGCTGACAGCTGAAGTGAAAACAAAACCGTAGCGATCAGTAATTGATATCGGCGAGTACTAAAAAAAAGAAAAGTATTGGTACTTGTACGCATTGTAAAAAAAAAAATGGTATCGGTGCATCTCTAGCTGAGATGGTGGAGACATGTAGTAAGAAGAAGGCCGGGTCATCCGGAATAGTGCATTTTGTGAATTTCTGAATGATCGTTCGGACAGGACCAAAATACGTGCAGTAGCGTTGACCTGTCCCCTAACATCTCCAGTGGACGTGTCTGGGGTAGTATTTCTGTAGTACATATGGGGGGGGGGGGGGGAGCTACCACCTGGTTAATAGCTTGTAGTTGGTCTCCTGTACTTTTGTGCAGATAGAGGATTTTAAAGTGAACATAAGGATGCGTTGAATTTGGGGGAAGGTGAATGTGCGGTCCAGATCTTTTCCCCATTTTTCTTTAAAAAGGAGGGTGAGCTGTGCTATCGGGGAGGCCAGGAGATTGTACATCATGGAAGGGTACTGTCTGTCGAGCAGCGTTCCTCAAATGTCGTTAAAGGTTGGCCAAAGCGTTGCGGGTTTGGTATGGACATAAGGTAATGTCGTAATTGAAGTGCGGTCCAGAAAGGAAGCTTGAAAGGACCTGTGTCACACCTCAGTGTCTCCAGAGAGGCCGACGAATCCTTTACCAGGAAGTGTTGTGCCCAGGTCTGGTTTGCCGCCATGAGTGGGGTCCAGCCCGGGAGGGAACTGCGGATTTCCTATAATAGGGAACAGCGGTGAGTGGAGTGTGGACAGAGAATATTTAAGGCAAGCTTGGGAGCCTACGCTGGGAGGCATTTTTTTTTGCATTGAAGTGGATGGGAGGCTTTTTTTTTTTTTTTATTATAAAAGTGGATGGGGGGAGGGGGCTCTCAAGAGCCCTCAGCCCTGATGCAAGCAGTGGGAGGAGTTATGCAAATATTGTCAAAATGCCTCGATAGGTGGGCATTCCTAGGCAGGCTGTATTTGCATAAGTAACGCCCACATGAGATGCCGAGCCTCCATGATTGAAAGAACTGAAATCCAATCAATTAAAGGGGCGGGGCCAGGGACAGTCAGGTTGGGGGGAGGATGCGGGATGTCCTCAAGCCAGGAATTGAGGAGGTCGCCATCTCTGACTTGCTGCAGCTTCTAATGCACATGGTGAGAAGCTCACAGTGTGCGGTGAAATCGGAGGAAGCCGTTCCAGTCCAGGAGAGAAGCCGGTACAACTGTGCAAGACCGGAGGGAGGATTGCAGAGTGATGTGGAGGAGACGGACACAACATATTTAAATGGGGAATCCTCCAATCACAGCTGAGTGTATGTATTTTTGAGCGCACACACAGGAGCTATTATGCTTAACTGCCATTTTCCTTGTAAAATGGCAGTTGCGTGCAGTACACAGACCTTCAGCAAGGTTATCGTCTGTTTTAGGGATTACACTTTGCTGGTTGTGTCCCCGATGTAGAGATTTTCCTGTCTCAGTGGCACAGCAGGAAGTGAGAGGGATCACCACGTAGACATACACAGGCAGAGGTCCTAACCCTCCATGTTCAGTCTTTTGGTGGTCCTCTCAGTCCCTGATGGAAGATGTGTCCATGGCCTCCGGTTCCGCTCTGCGATTCGGCCTTGTTTTCCCTTGTCCGTGGCATTTCATTGAAGGGAAGTGGATGTTGCAGCAGACTCATCGCCTACAGAAACGCAGACGTCCTTCCTGATTTTCCAGAGATTTAAAGAGGACTGTGCCCCTCCCCCTCCGGATGAGAAAAGAAGTAAAAGTTCCATAATATCCTTCCCTTTTCCCCGACTCCCCCTGCAATGCCGAGACGGGGGTGACTTCATGCTGCTCCTCCCTCGTAGAATAGCCCAGATCTTGTGAAAGAACGCCCACTCCTCCAGACTGAAATCCGCCCATCAAGGCATTTTGATATTTGCATAACTCCTCCCACTACATCAGGACTGAGTTAAATACAGCCGCCTAGGAACGCCCATCCATCGAGGCATTTTGATATTTGCATAATTCCTCCCACTGCTTGCATCAGGGCTGAGGGCTGTTGGAGTACCAAGGTGTAGTGTGCTGTGAATGGGTTGAGGAAGTCATGTACAGCCCCCCTGCTGGCCCCTCCCACCAGCCTTAATCTGTCTGCATTGTATAGAGAAGCAACGAGACCCAGTGATGACATCATTGGGTATAAAATAAGGCATGTAATAAAGTTTTATTTAATATTCTATTGATGGAGGGGGGAGGAGGAACAAGGCAAAGTGAAACGTAATCAGAATTAAACATTAACGTTCCTAGCTCAAAGAATGTCTCCCGGGGGTGGGGGGTGAATAGCCAGGTATGGTGGCGGAGGATGGGGGGTGAATAGCCGGGTATAGTGGCGGGGGGATGGGGGGGTGGATAGCTGGGTATGGTGGCGGGGGGATGGGGGGTGAATAGCCGGGTATGGTGGCGGGGGATGGGGGGGTGAATAGCCGGGTATGGTGGCGGGGGGATGGGGGGGTGAATAGCCGGATATGGTGGCGGGGGGGATGGGGGGGTGAATAGCTGGGTATGGTGATGGGGGGGTGAATAGCTGGGTATGGTGATGGGGGGGTGAATAGCCGGGTATGGTGATGGGGGGGTGAATAGCCGGGTATGGTGATGGGGGTGAGTAGCCGGGTATGGTGGTGGGGGGGGATGGGGGGTGAATAGCTGGGTATGGTGGTGGGGGGGATGGGGGGTGAATAGCTGGGTATGGTGGCGGGGGGGATGGGGGGTGAATAGCCGGGTATGGTGGCGGGGGGGATGGGGGGGTGAATAGCTGGGTATGGTGGCGGGGGGAATGGGGGGGTGAATAGCTGGGTATGGTGGCGGGGGGAATGGGGGGGAGAATAGCTGGGTATGATGGTGCGGGAATGGGGGGTGAATAGCCGGGTATGGTGGTGCGGGGATGGGGGGAGTGAATAGCCGGGTATGGTGGTGCGGGGATGGGGGGTGAATAGCCGGGGATGGGGGGTGAATAGCTGGGTATGGTGGGGGAGAGATGGGGGGTGAGTAGCCGGGTATGGTGGTGTGGGGACGCGGGGGTGAATAGCCGGGTATGGTGGCGGGAGGGATGGGGGGTGAGTAGCTGGGTATGGTGGTGCGGGGATGGGGGGGTGAATAGCCGGGTATGGTGGTGGGGGGGATGGGGGGTGAATAGCCAGGTATGGTGGCGGGGGGATGGGGGGTGAATAGCTGGGTATGGTGGGGGAGAGATGGGGGGTGAGTAGCCAGGTATGGTGGTGCGGGGACGCGGGGGGTGAATAGCCGGGTATGGTGGCAGGAGGGATGGGGGTGAGTAGCTGGGTATGGTGGTGCGGGGATGGGGGGGTGAATAGCCGGGTATGGTGGCAGGAGGGATGGGGGGTGAGTAGCTGGGTATGGTGGTGCGGGGATGGGGGGGTGAATAGCTGGGTATGGTGGCGGGGGGGATGGGGGGTGAATAGCCGGGTATGGTGGCAGGAGGGATGGGGGGTGAGTAGCTGGGTATGGTGGTGCGGGGATGGGGGGGGTGAATAGCTGGGTATGGTGGCGGGGAGAGGGGGTGAGTATCCTGGGTATGGTGGCGGCTTCGTCTGTAAATGAATCACGGCTCGGTATTATTTCTGCACTTTGTCTGGCCGCCTCTTCATCTTCTATTATCACCAAGGTCAGCAGATTCACAGGAGAGATAGCGGCCTCCGTCCCTCTCCCAGCTTTATGAAAGAAAAACGCTTAGATATGTTCTCATGTATAATAGACCTTCACATAATTCCTGACATGTCCCTGTATACAGCAATGCCATCCCTTCCCACAATACACCCCTGACATGTCACAAGGTGAGAGGCTGCAACATTGTAACTTTGTAGAGAGTCACAAGGTGAGAGGCTGCAACATTGTAACTTTGTAGAGTCACAAGGTGAGAGGCTGCAACATTGTAACTTTGTAGAGTCACAAGGTGAGAGGCTGCAACATTGTAACTTTGTAGAGAGTCACAAGGTGAGAGGCTACAACATTGTAACTTTGTAGAGAGTCACAAGGTGAGAGGCTACAACATTGTAACTTTGTAGAGAGTCACAAGGTGAGAGGCTGCAACATTGTAACTTTGTAGAGAGTCACAAGGTGAGAGGATACAACATTGTAACTTTGTAGAGAGTCACAAGGTGAGAGGCTGCAACATTGTAACTTTGTAGAGAGTCACAAGGTGAGAGGCTGCAACATTGTAACTTTGTAGAGAGTCACAAGGTGAGAGGATACAACATTGTAACTTTGTATCTAGTCACAAGGTGAGAGGATACAACATTGTAACTTTGTAGAGAGTCACAAGGTGAGAGGCTGCAACATTGTAACTTTGTAGAGAGTCACAAGGTGAGAGGCTGCAACATTGTAACTTTGTAGAGTCACAAGGTGAGAGGATACAACATTGTAACTTTGTAGAGAGTCACAAGGTGAGAGGCTGCAACATTGTAACTTTGTAGAGAGTCACAAGGTGAGAGGCTCCAACATTGTAACTTTGTAGAGAGTCACAAGGTGAGAGGCTGCAACATTGTAACTTTGTAGAGAGTCACAAGGTGAGAGGCTCCAACATTGTAACTTTGTAGGGAGTCACAAGGTGAGAGGCTACAACATTGTAACTTTGTAGAGAGTCACAAGGTGAGAGGCTACAACATTGTAACTTTGTAGAGTCACAAGGTGAGAGGCTGCAACATTGTAACTTTGTAGAGTCACAAGGTGAGAGGATACAACATTGTAACTTTGTAGAGAGTCACAAGGTGAGAGGCTGCAACATTGTAACTTTGTAGAGAGTCACAAGGTGAGAGGCTACAACATTGTAACTTTGTAGAGTCACAAGGTGAGAGGCTGCAACATTGTAACTTTGTAGAGAGTCACAAGGTGAGAGGATACAACATTGTAACTTTGTATCTAGTCACAAGGTGAGAGGATACAACATTGTAACTTTGTAGAGTCACAAGGTGAGAGGATACAACATTGTAACTTTGTAGAGAGTCACAAGGTGAGAGGCTGCAACATTGTAACTTTGTAGAGAGTCACAAGGTGAGAGGCTGCAACATTGTAACTTTGTAGAGAGTCACAAGGTGAGAGGATACAACATTGTAACTTTGTATCTAGTCACAAGGTGAGAGGATACAACATTGTAACTTTGTAGAGTCACAAGGTGAGAGGATACAACATTGTAACTTTGTAGAGAGTCACAAGGTGAGAGGCTGCAACATTGTAACTTTGTAGAGAGTCACAAGGTGAGAGGCTGCAACATTGTAACTTTGTAGAGAGTCACAAGGTGAGAGGATACAACATTGTAACTTTGTAGAGTCACAAGGTGAGAGGCTGCAACATTGTAACTTTGTAGAGTCACAAGGTGAGAGGCTGCAACATTGTAACTTTGTAGAGAGTCACAAGGTGAGAGGCTGCAACATTGTAACTTTGTAGAGTCACAAGGTGAGAGGCTGCAACATTGTAACTTTGTAGAGTCACAAGGTGAGAGGCTGCAACATTGTAACTTTGTAGAGTCACAAGGTGAGAGGCTCCAACATTGTAACTTTGTAGAGAGTCACAAGGTGAGAGGCTCCAACATTGTAACTTTGTAGAGTCACAAGGTGAGAGGATACAACATTGTAACTTTGTAGAGAGTCACAAGGTGAGAGGCTGCAACATTGTAACTTTGTAGAGAGTCACAAGGTGAGAGGCTGCAACATTGTAACTTTGTAGAGTCACAAGGTGAGAGGATACAACATTGTAAGTTTGTAGAAGATCCATGTCAGACATGAACACATCCACCATGATTTATAGTACATGCTGGTGCCATCTCTCTGGAGGCTTCTTAATCTGGTAGATAGATGGTGCCTCTGGATGATGCCTGAACACAGAATCGGCCTTCTGGAGATGAAGGGATTGTCGGGGGAAGTACTGAGGTTTTCTATACCTGGTTTAGCACCGTACTTGGAAAGCTTGTACCATCTGTCTGATGACAGGTCCTCTTGAAGCCCTCTACCCGGTGTAGTTACTTTATGTTACATGTTGTTCTTTTAGCCCTGAAATGTTTTTGGTCGATTGTTTTGTAGAGGATTTGGCAATTTACTCTTCAGCTGCAGTTTAGAAGTGTTGTGACCCGGATTGGCGGGGGTAGAAGTGCGATGTTTTGTCCCCCCGATGTTGGGAGGGCAGTGGGGTCTTCTTTCATTTCCTTTTGCTGGGGCTGCTTTACATAGCTATAGATGTGTTTGATGTGCCGACTGATGTGGGATTTGTCCGGGTTTTGTCAGGCGATCGTTCCTGCAGAGCCCGGGCCTCGATTTCCCCCCATTAACTCCCTCTGTGATTTTTATTCAGCAGGCGGCCCGGCTGGGGTTTGTAGTATCAGCCGGGGGCCGCTTGTAATGTGCCAGGCATCCCGTCGCCTCATTGTTGTATCGCATGAAAAGCTCTGAGCCCTCTGCTACCCATCGCCTCTCATTCATGTCCGATACATCGCCGCCGCAAGCAGCTTCCCAATCCCCTACGACTGAAGGTCCTGCCTGCTCCTTGTATATCAATAGAATAAAATCGCTCCGTTCTGTATATAAAAGTATATATCTGGGTGGAGAGTGATGTCACTGTGCGACATTAACCACTTCAGCACTGGAAGATTTACCCCCCTTCGTGACCAGGCCATTTATTTGCGATATGGCACTGCAATGCTTTTAACTCATAATTGCGCGGTTGTGCGACGCTGTACCCAAAAAAATTGACGTTCCCCCCCCCACAAATAGAGCTTTCTTTTGGTGGTGTTTGATCACCTCTGATGTTTTTATTTTTTGCGCTATAAACAAAAAAAAAAACAATGATTTTAAAAAGAAAAAAAAACTATTTTTTTTTTTTTTTACCTTTTTGCTATAATATCCAAATAAATAAAAATAAACAAATCTCGGTTTAGGACAATATGTATTCTTCTTCTACATATTTTCCTAAAAAAAAAAAAAAAAAAACTAATCACAATAAGCGTACATTGATTGGTTTGCACAAACGTTTTATAACATCTACAAAATAGGGGATAGATTTATGGCGCTTTTTTTTTTTTTTTTTTTTTCTGGACTGCGACATTGCGGCAGACAAATCGTACACCTAATTGACACTTTTTGGGGAACAGTCACACTTATACAGTGATCAGTGCTAAAAATATGTACTGTCACTGTACTGATGGCACTGGCTGGGAAGGGCTTAACATCAGGGGCGATGGAAGGGTTGAATGTATTCCTAGGGAGTGCTTGCTAACTGTGGGGGGGAGGGGTGCTTTGACTGGGGGAAGGTAAAGATCTGTGTTCCTGCTTAGCAGAAACACAGGATCATCACATTCCCCTCTCACAGAATGGCGATCTGCATTGTTTACATAGGCACACCGCACGGTCTGCCCGTCTCCCAAATGATTGGTGGGTCCAACGGACCCCTCTGATTGGCTCACGCTGTGTCCAATGACAGCCGGAGGGGGTCGCCAGTGGCGCACCCGAGACCTGGAAGTGTCTGATCAGGTACTAGGTAGGTGATCTGGCCCAGAGCGGCCGCCCTGCCGCAGTATCTGTACGTGGGGTGGTCCGCAAGCGCTTAACAAACTGACTGACATGGCCTTCTAAATCGCCAGACCGGACAGAATCTGGAATCCCATCAGAAAGGCAGGGCATAGTTTGGGCATAGTTTCCTATAAACGGTCATCTTTTAGCCTCGTCCACATTGAAGTTGTCATGGGATTTGACAGGTCAAATCGCAGAACAGGTCGCACTTTATTCTGTGAATAAATAGCTGTTTTGTCTCCCCCCCCCCCCCCCCATGTCCTGTACAGAGTGATTCTGAATGGGAGGGTCTGGCTCATTATAATCACCCGGTGATCTGTCTTCTAAGGAGAAAATCTGCGGTGTCTGCATCCCTTTGTAACAGTGGTCTCCAGACTGCCGCCCTTTGCTAGCCCTTATCCGGCCCTCGGGTTCCTATTCCTCCCACCGATACCAGTGATGGGGCACTATTCCTCCCACCGATACCAGTGATTGGGCACTATTCCTCCCACTGACACCAGTGATGGGGCACTATTCCTCCCACTGACACCAATGATGGGGCACTATTCCTCCCACCGATACCAGTGATTGGGCACTATTCCTCCCACTGACGCCAATGATGGGGCACTATTCCTCCCACCGACGCCAATGATGGGGCACTATTCCTCCCACCGACGCCAATGATGGGGCACTATTCCTCCCACCGACGCCAATGATGGGGCACTATTCCTCCCACCGACGCCAATGATGGGGCACTATATTGTGAGAGATAATGTTACGCTGAGTAAATTGATACCCAACATGTCACGCTTCAAAATTGCGCCCGCTCGTGGAATGGCGACAAACTTTGACCCTTAAAAATCTCCATAGGCGACGTTTAAAAAATTTTCCAGGTTACCACTTTAGAGTTAGAGGAGGTCTAGGGCTAGAATTATTGCTCTCGCATGAACGATCGCAGCGATACCTCACATGTGTGGTTTGAACACCGTTTTCATATGCGGGCGCAACTTGCGTATGCGTTCGCTTCTGCGCGCGAGCTTGGCGGGACGAGGCGCTTTAAATTTTTGATTTTTTTTTTTTTTTTTTTCCCTGTCCCTTTTTTTTAACAAATTTTTTTTATCACTTTTAATTCCTATTACAAGGAATGTAAACATCCCTTGTAATAGTAAAGAAATCATGACAGGACCTCTTTAATGTGAGATCTGGGGGTCAAAAAGATCAGATCTCATATTTACACTTAAATGCAATAAAAAAAAGATCCTTTAAGACCATTGGGTGGAAGTGAGGTTTGACATCTCTTCCGTCATCCAATGGTGTGGAGCCGAACTCGCAGCCCCTGAGGGGAAAGCATCGGATCGGCTGCGGTAAGCGGCGGAGAAGACCGGAGCGCAGCAGGAGGGGGCTGGGCACCTCTTCCGCTGCCGATGAGTGATCTTGCGGTGAGTGCGCCGCGGAGACCACTTTTTAAGCCCTAAATCGGATGTCCCCGCCGTTTATGAAAATCCCCGGGGTTATGGCAGCTATTTTCTGCCGTAACCCCAGGATGTAACGTCAAAGTACCGACGTATAACGACGGGCGGTCCAGAAATGGTTAAATCCCCCCCCCCCCCCCCCCCCATTCTGGCACTCGGTTTGAACTTCAGCAAGTCGTCTTCACCACATCTAGAGGCCTAAATGCATTGAATTGCTGCCGTGTGATTGGCTGATTAGCAATTTGTGTTACCGAGCCATTGAACAGGTGTACCTAATAATAAAGCGGCCGGTGAGCGTGTATATATCTATATCTCCAGCATTTGTGAAAGGGACGATGCGTTTTGGTGCGCTCGGTGCACACATTGCGGTGTAAATGGACCCTAATATACCTGCGGAAATAAACCCGTTTATGGGCAAGCGCTGCACGCAGTTTCAATATAATATCATTCTCTTCTCCGGCTTTACTGTCATTATCATTGTAGCAATGCAGAGACGTGAACAGGCAATACAGAAGGAGTTTTGACGCATTTCGCAGTAAGGTCTGGTTCCTGCTGCAATTAAGCACTCTGTGTGAAACGCGTCGCTTCCTTCGTTTTTGTGTCTGTTCGCCTGTGTATGTAATAAAGTTGCATTCAAGCAAGAGGGGAAAAATGTTATACAAAAAAAAAAGAACAAGTTGATTAAAACAAATCTATCATCAGAGATGTCATAACACCGTCACCGGCGGCGGGCGTTCCCAAATGTCTGACACAGATCAGCCCCTCACCTTGTTACATTGTTGCAGTCTGATCACTGATCTCCTTCTCATTTCAGAGTCTCCCCCCCCCCCCTCCCCCTCCCCCAGCACTCATTCTCAGCCCAGCAGATTATTTTATTCCCTTTTCTCGGGGAATTGGCCCCTCGGCTGCGGCGGCGGCTGGCGGTAATTTGGTTGTATAAATGCAGATTATAAATCAGCCTTGTCCCTGTAATTCCAGCGATTTTCAGGCCACTTACAAGGGGATGAAATCAGCGGGAGCAGAAATCCTGCGTTCCGCTCTTAATGCGGCAGTAAATCGGGGGGGGGTGGGCCTGTCACTATGTAAATGTCGGGGGAAATGGCGGAATACATTTATGGTGGAGGCCGAGGAGAGGAGCGTGAAGAGAATGGGATGGGGGCTCTGCCAGATCCTCAACATGTCGTGTTTTCTGGTTTTCCCTCATCTTCTACCAATGGGACATCCCGAAAACCTGGCCTGTTGTACAGCTAAGCTTGGACTGAGCATAGAATGGTCATTTCTGTGCCAATTCGGGGAGATTTCTCTTCACTAGTTCCAGGGATTCCATAGGAAGTTGGCCATGTGGTTTTGGGGTATCCCAGGCTTCAGTGCATGTTTTTCCATTCCATGTGTGAAGGAGTTCTGTCCATTCTCAGCAGCAACCCAGCGCACCTTACTGACCGACATGCAGTGCGACAATACATTACTACCGAGGATGGGAGCTCTCCACAGTGCATGTGGGTACATTGCTTAGTGCTGTGTTGCACATCCGTCATTAAGGGGCGTTCATTCCAAATTAAGTACTGCTTGCCAAATACAGCCAGGTCCGCTGATGAGGGGGTACCTCCTGTAGGGGGCCCGGGCCCCATCACGTAACAGGGGGGGCTCGGCCAGCCAGCAGCCTCACTGTTCACATAATACATGTTCTATACTGTGGGTACATAATGTTGCCCCCCTGCCCTACTGATTTGGCAGTGCCCCCCCACTGGCTGGCAGTGCCCCCAGTCTCTCCCCACAAAGCACCCAGGACCCCCATCTCTCCTCAATAAGCACTAAGACCCCCATCTCCCCCCACTTAGCACCAAGACCCCCTCCTCTCTTCCCACTAAGCTCCAGGACCCCCCACCCCCCCTCCACCAAGCAGCAAGACCCCCATCTCCCCCACTTGGCACCAGCGCCCCCCTCCTCCACTGACTGGCAGTGCCCCCACTAAGCACCAGGACCCACATCTCCCCCCACTTAGCACCAGTGCCTTCCCCCATCTCCCCACTTAGCACCAAGACCCCCTTATATCTTCCCACTAAGCTCCAGGACTCCCCCACTTAGCACCAGTGCTGCGCCCCCCCCCCCACCTGAGTGGCAGTGCCCCCAATCTGCCCCCACTAAGCACCAAGACCCCCATCTCCCCTACTTGGCACCAGTGCCCCTCCCCCACTGGCTGGCAGTGCCCCCAGTCTCTCCCCACAAAGCACCAGGACCCCCAATCTCCTCCCAATAAGTACTAAGACCCCCCCATCTCTCACCACCAAGCACCAGGACCCCCATCTCACCCCACTTGTTACCAAGACCCCCTCATCTCTTCCCAACTTAGCTCCACGATCCCCCTTCTCCCCTCTCCACTATGCACCAAGACCCCATCTCCCCCCTCCACTAGGCACCAAGCCCCCATCTCCCCCCCTCCACTAGGCACCAAGCCCCCGTCTCCCCCCTCCACTAGGCACCAAGCCCCCGTCTCCCCCCTCCACTAGGCACCAAGCCCCCGTCTCCCCCCTCCACTAGGCACCAAGCCCCCGTCTCCCCCCTCCACTAGGCACCAAGCCCCCGTCTCCCCCCTCCACTAGGCACCAAGCCCCCGTCTCCCCCCTCCACTAGGCACCAAGCCCCCGTCTCCCCCCTCCACTAGGCACCAAGCTCCCGTCTCCCCCCTCCACTAGGCACCAAGCTCCCGTCTCCCCCCTCCACTAGGCACCAAGCTCCCGTCTCCCCCCTCCACTAGGCACCAAGCTCCCGTCTCCCCCCTCCACTAGGCACCAAGCTCCCGTCTCCCCCCTCCACTAGGCACCAAGCTCCCGTCTCCCCCCTCCACTAGGCACCAAGCTCCCGTCTCCCCCCTCCACTAGGCACCAAGCTCCCGTCTCCCCCCTCCACTAGGCACCAAGCTCCCGTCTCCCCCCTCCACTAGGCACCAAGCTCCCGTCTCCCCCCTCCACTAGGCACCAAGCTCCCGTCTCCCCCCTCCACTAGGCACCAAGCTCCCGTCTCCCCCCTCCACTAGGCACCAAGCTCCCGTCTCCCCCCTCCACTAGGCACCAAGCTCCCGTCTCCCCCCTCCACTAGGCACCAAGCTCCCGTCTCCCCCCTCCACTAGGCACCAAGCTCCCGTCTCCCCCCTCCACTAGGCACCAAGCTCCCGTCTCCCCCCTCCACTAGGCACCAAGCTCCCGTCTCCCCCCTCCACTAGGCACCAAGCTCCCGTCTCCCCCCTCCACTAGGCACCAAGCTCCCGTCTCCCCCCTCCACTAGGCACCAAGCTCCCGTCTCCCCCCTCCACTAGGCACCAAGCTCCCGTCTCCCCCCTCCACTAGGCACCAAGCTCCCGTCTCCCCCCTCCACTAGGCACCAAGCTCCCGTCTCCCCCCTCCACTAGGCACCAAGCTCCCGTCTCCCCCCTCCACTAGGCACCAAGCTCCCGTCTCCCCCCTCCACTAGGCACCAAGCTCCCGTCTCCCCCCTCCACTAGGCACCAAGCTCCCGTCTCCCCCCTCCACTAGGCACCAAGCTCCCGTCTCCCCCCCTCCCCTAGGCACCAAGCTCCCGTCTCCCCCCCTCCCCTAGGCACCAAGCTCCCGTCTCCCCCCCCTCCCCTAGGCACCAAGCTCCCGTCTCCCCCCCTCCACTAGGCACCAGGAGCTCCCGTCTCCCCCCCTCCACTAGGCACCAGGAGCTCCCGTCTCCCCCCCTCCACTAGGCACCAGGAGCTCCCGTCTCCCCCCCTCCACTAGGCACCAGGAGCTCCCGTCTCCCCCCCTCCACTAGGCACCAGGAGCTCCCGTCTCCCCCCCTCCACTAGGCACCAGGAGCTCCCGTCTCCCCCCCCTCCACTAGGCACCAGGAGCTCCCGTCTCCCCCCCTTCCACTAGGCACCAGGAGCTCCCGTCCCCCCCCCCCCTCCACTAGGCACCAGGAGCTCCCGTCTCCCCCCCCCTCCACTAGGCACCAGGAGCTCCCGTCTCCCCCCCTTCCACTAGGCACCAGGAGCTCCCGTCTCCCCCCCCCTCCACTAGGCACCAGGAGCCTCCGTCTCCCCCCCCCCCCCCCCCCGGCCACTAAGCACCAGGAGCCTCCGTCTCCCACCCCCCCACTAAGCACCAGGACCCCCCGTCTCCCCGACCCCCCATCTGCTGCCCACTAAGCACCCTGACCCCCTCTCATCTTTTCCCACTAGGCACCGGGACCCCCCCCATCTCCCCCACTAGGCACCAAGACCCCCACCATCTCCCCCACTAGGCACCAAGAAGCCCCCATCTCTTCCCACCAAGTACAAGGACCCAAGCCAAGCAGAAGTTTACAATTGGACTAATGTGCCACCACCCACTGCAAGCCAATCATTTCGGCTCACGGTTGTGGCACAGCCCCATTGTCTTCAATGGCCGGGTGCAACAGTATGGTGACGCCTATCAACATGCCGTGTTAGATTTGCCATGGATGCCATGCAAAGCAGCACAACCACGGCATGTAAAAAGCCCCCCTCTGGCTGCGTTGTGGACTTGAGGTGGGTGGTTGGGAGGGGAAGGTCCCAGTGAGCAGAGCTGGGAGAAGGTCATCCAGTGCCAAACTGCCCAGCCTTGTAACAGAAGGAAGAAGCCCCCCATCCCTACAGTAAGCCATTGTGCCCAGGGCAGCCGCCCCTCCTGCCCACCCCTTGTCCCAGCCCTGCCAGTGAGCCTTGTAAAAGAGGCCTTGGACCCCTGTCAGGATGTTATACAGTATTACCAAAAGTATTGGGACGCCTACCTTCACACGCACATGAACTTTAATGGCATCCCAGTCTTAGTCCGGAGGGTTCAATATTGAGTTGGCCCCGCCCTTTGCAGCTATAACATCTTCAACTCTTCTGGGAAGGCCATCCACAAGGTTTAGGAGTGTGTCTATGGGAATGTTTGACCATTCTTCCAGAAGAGCATTTGTGAGGTCAGGAACTGAGAAGGTCTGACTTGCAGTTTTGGCTTTAATTCACCCCAAAAGGTGTTCTATCGGGTTGAGGTCAGGACTCTGTGCAGGCAAGTCAAGCTCATCCATGTCTTTATGGACCTTGCTTTGTGCACTGGTGGGCAGTCATGTTGGAACAGGAAGGGGCCGTCCCCAAACTGTTCCCACAAAGTTGGGAGCATGAAATTGTCCAAAATGTCTTGGAATGCTGACGCCTTAAGAGTTCCCTTCACTGGAACTAAGGGGCCAAATCCAACCCCTGAAAAACAACCCCCATACCATGATCCCCCCTCCAACAAATGATTTGGACCAGTGCACAAAGTAAGGTCCATAAAGACATGGATGAGCGAATGTGACAACTCAATATTGAACCCTACGGACTAAGACTGGGATGCCATTAAAGTTCATTTGCGTGTAAAGGCAGGCGTCCCAATACTTTTTGTAACATAGTGTATCGAGGTTCCCGGCTTTGCACACCTGCTGCCACCGCCGCCGCCATTGAATATTACGTCAGGGATTCCCAACTCCGCCCATCTCTGCAGTCTGTAGAGGGAATCTGCAGTCTGCCAGGAGGCCTCACATGCCGAGAGATGTAGATGTGGGGGAAGGGCCGGAATTGCGGGCAAGAGGCTGCAGTCCCTCCCAGAAGAGGCCTTCTGAAAGCCCTTCTCAATTCAGGAACATTACAGTTCTGTGAATGTAGACCGTTGATTTCCTGACTCCAGCGATGTTTCCTGGGGAGAGTTTTTTACACTGAAGATTTATTTATTGTTTTCCTATAAGGATCCCTCATTAGCGGTAATTAGATTGTCCTCGGTAAATGGCGGCCGTTTAACCTTTTGGCAGAGCGAATCCTCCTGGAATTGTCTCCAGCCGGGAAAATGCCAGATCTCCATTTGCACCTTTTTGTAATTTCCTCGGTGACATTTGAAGTTGTAAACGGCAGATTGTTGGGTGACATGAGTGACATTTTATTACTATGAATACGGAGGATATGAATAGAACGTCGGGAACTGAAAACCATACGAGGGTTTGGTAGACAACGTGCTGTTTTCACTCACCATCGTTGTTCAGCCATCATCCAGGTTGACCATTTATCTTTCTGGACTGGGATTCCAGGTCAAAGATGACACAATGCCTGGAAAGTCCGGTCCCTGTCCTTGGCTGTGTTTACAAATCTCTGAACCTTGTGACTTCCATACAATGTTGCAGATGTTGTTTTTGTAGGTGTTTTTTTGGGCATTTTTAAAGCGTTTTTGATCTTTGGTGTTTTTATTAGCCAATAGAGCGGAAAATCATCTCTCCCATCATATGTTGCTGTTCAGCTTTTCATCCACTTTTATTTATTATTTGTTTAACTTTTTTTGTTAGGGGTTACAGCGTTTGTTACCCCAACAGTCCATATTCCTGATATGTGCCTTCTGTACTGTGTACTTGTATGAGAAGGTCTCCTGTTGTCTTTGTATTGCTTCCTTTATGTGAAATCCCCCCCCCCCCCGACGTTCCTGCCAGTCCCTGTGCTTTCCTATTAAAAACTGACCACACTAAACAGGAGAGCATAGCATGGTCAGTTCTCTATCTGTGCCGGGACATCAGCCTGCTCTCCTCCACTGATCAGACTTGTCCTGACACACCCCTGCTGCACAGCTATTCGCTGGGAACTTTAGTGTGCTGCTGCTTTTTTTTTTTTGCGTTTTGAGCTGAAAACCGCTCTGAAACGCGTGGCAAAACGCGCTAAAACACTCCAGAAATGCTTAGGTCAAGCGTCTCCATGCATTTCTGTGGAACAAAAAATGCACCGATTTGAGCTACAGAAAAGCTCCAGCACTGACCCGTCTCCATAGAGAATAATTCCTTTTTTTCTTTTTTTTTTTTCCCTCCAGCATTTTGGAGCTTCATGCCATTTGGTGTGAATGGGGCCTTATTCTCTATGCAGAGTGCTTTACAGGCAGTTTTCTAAAACGGTGCAGGTGCTTCTTTTGGTGTGAGGGTGCATTTTTGGCCCCATAGACTTCAATGGGAGCGTGTGAAAAATGCAGACACGGCAGCGTGAACCCGGCCTCGGTACGCTTTTTCCATGCGGGAGAGCTGGGGTTCTCCCTGCATCATCGTTTGGGCGCATTCTGTAGCCCATCACGTCGCGCCTTCCTTCTCTGCGCGATCGCTGCACTCCGCCCGTCAGACCTCTGCTCAGACTTGGCCTCGGCCAGGGAAGTTTATTTTTTCACTCGAGGCGGAGAAGTCTTACAAAAGTGATTAAACTGCAGGAATTTGGGAAATATTTGTGGTTTAGTAACCCTGTCCTTCCCTTCCATGCAAAGGCATATCGGAGGGGAGACCTGACAGCGTTCTCTGTGAGGAGGA
Source organism: Aquarana catesbeiana (assembly GCF_042186555.1). NCBI lineage: Eukaryota > Metazoa > Chordata > Amphibia > Anura > Ranidae > Aquarana > Aquarana catesbeiana. The sequence continues at coordinate 6,929,538 of NC_133335.1, forward strand.
GGATTTATGGTGGTGAGATGGTGAATGGACAGGCCCTCCTCTGCTGGGAACATCTGGCAGCTGTGTGCAAACTATCTACTTTTCTCTGATTGCTTCTCAAACAACCAAGCCAGGGAATTGAAAGAATTTGGCGTGAGACTGGAAGGGTGGCGTGTAAACTTTTGGGAGGTAAGTGTTGGCTCCCCTGTACATTAGATAGCTGAAGGTCCATCTGCACTTCTTGGAGGGTTCTGTTTGGACCATGCATAGATGTAAAGTTTGTTGTAGGGCTGGGTCAGAGCAAGGCCTGGCATCTATGGGCACCTGTAGACATGTACTGCCAACCAGTGACCATGTCTGACCTGTGTTGGCATGTCCCTGTGAGCCTCTAAGCACCCTGTGCGTGTCTTCACCTAAAATCGGTCAATCAGTCTTCAGAGAAGTCAATTGTGACTACATCGCTAACTGGCTCTCAATATCAGGGATTTTCAGTGGCCTTCTTGAGACCTGGAATTGGTGTCCTGCCGCTGCGTAAATTCACCCGCCCCCAAAGTGCTTTTTTTTTTTTTTTTTTTTTTTTTTTCTCTTTTTCAGAATAAATCTTCGTACCTGCCAGTTCTCTTTTACGCTTCCACCAATGTGCCTGGATGGTTCCCTGCACGGGTGGTTTTTGAGTATTTTAGATTCGCTTCCCTTGTCTACTTTGCTGCTGATGTTTTTTGGTTGGAGGACCATGGAGCTCTACAGGTCCATTTTGTCCCAGGAATAGGAAGAAGTGTGATAAGAACTCATTCTCCCACAAATAAATGAAGAGCCCCATACCGGCAGGGTTTATACATGGCAGCCAGCGTAAAAAAATCCTGCTGGTCTGATTCCTCTTCAAGAAAGTCTACAGTTGGTGGTGACCAGATGTGCCGGGGACAGTCTTGCACCTTGGGCCTCAGTCCTGATGATGCTGTGTCCAGGGCCATGTCCATGGGTCACAGTGTCCCCACTATTTTAATAATGAGCACAGCGAGTGTACAGACCCAGGAACTCAGCACAGGGATGGTGAGAACCCCTCATAATGGGCACAGCGGGTGTACAGACCCAGGAACTCAGCACAGGGATGGTGGGAACCCCTCATAATGGGCACAGCGGGTGTACAGACCCGGGAACTCAGCGCAGGGATGGTGGGAACCCCTCATAATGGGCACAGCGGGTGTACAGACCCAGGAACTCAGCACAGGAATCAGGGGAACCCCTCATAATGGGCACAGCGGGCGTACAGACCCGGGAACTCAGAACAGGAATCAGGGGAACCCCTCATAATGGCCAAAGCGGGCGTACAGACCCGGGAACTCGGCACTGGGATGGTGGAAACCCCTCATAATGGGCACAGCGGGTGTACAGACCCGGGAACTCAGCACAGGGATGGTGGGAACCCCTCATAATGGGCACAGCGGGTGTACAGACCCGGGAACTCAGCACAGGGATGGTGGGAACCCCTCATAATGGGCACAGCGGGTGTACAGACCCGGGAACTCAGCACAGGGATGGTGGGAACCCCTCATAATGGGCACAGCGGGTGTACAGACCCGGGAACTCAGCGCAGGGATGGTGGGAACCCCTCATAATGGGCACAGCGGGTGTACAGACCCAGGAACTCAGCACAGGAATCAGGGGAACCCCTCATAATGGGCACAGCGGGCGTACAGACCCGGGAACTCAGCACAGGGATGGTGGGAACCCCTCATAATGGGCACAGCGGGTGTACAGACCCAGGAACTCAGCACAGGAATCAGGGGAACCCCTCATAATGGGCACAGCGGGCGTACAGACCCGGGAACTCAGAACAGGAATCAGGGGAACCCCTCATAATGGCCAAAGCGGGCGTACAGACCCGGGAACTCGGCACTGGGATGGTGGAAACCCCTCATAATGGGCACAGCGGGTGTACAGACCCGGGAACTCAGCACAGGGATGGTGGGAACCCCTCATAATGGGCACAGCGGGTGTACAGACCCGGGAACTCAGTACAGGGATGGGGGAACCCCTCATAATGGGCACAGCGGGTGTACAGACCCAGGAACTCAGCACAGGGATGGTGAGAACCCCTCATAATGGGCACAGCGGGTGTACAGACCCGGGAAATCAGCACAGGGATGGTGGGAACCCCTCATAATGGGCACAGCAGGTGTTCAGACCCGGGAACTCAGCACAGGGATGGTGAGAACCCCTCATAATGGGCACAGCGGGTGTTCAGACCCGGGAACTCAGCACAGGGATGGTGGGCACCCCTCATAATGGGCACAGCAGGTGTACAGACCCGGGAACTCAGCACAGGGATGGTGGGCACCCCTCATAATGGGCACAGCGGGTGTACAGATCTGATCCACCAAACACCGTATTTTCAGATTTGTCTGCTGAAGATCCAGGGGGTATAAAGTGAATATAGAAACAATCCTCTTCAGGAAATAGTAATATGTGAAGGCGATGCCCTCAGAAGGAAGAATCTTAATGTAAAGTTGATAAGCTTCCAAAATCCTTTCAAAGATTTTCTTCCTGGGGCTGTGGGCTATGAATGCACAATCCAGAGATGTTTCAGCTGCTGCGGCGTGCCAAGCTGTCAGTCACTCCATGTCTGCTCTATCGGAGATTTCTCTCTCCTGGCTCGGCAGGCAGATTGGGAAGAACGGTAATCTGCAGATATGTAGTTCAGTGTAAACACTCCACATACATTATTCATCTCTGTAATGTGCCATCTGTCATAGATCTGGTTGCGTCCTGTTAACAGTTTTTAATTATTGTAAACAGACGGGGGGAAGCGTGTGCAGAAATGGTGGAGCCCTGAATAATACATTGGGGCTCAATGATGGACAACCAATGAGGGGGCCTGCTTCATACAGAGCTTCTCTCATGGACAGTTTTTAATTTAATTACATTTTTTTCCTGTTATCTGCTGTTAGTGACAAGCGGAATACACCTGTGGTTTTTGGTTTTGAACAACATCGAGTGAACATTGTCAAATTTGGGTATCTTATGTCTTTAAAGCGGAGTTCCACCCATTTAAAAGTCAGCAGCTACAGAAAAAACTGTAGCTGCTGACCTTTAATAATCGGACACTCGCCTGTCCCACCGTCTAGCGATGCGGGTGCAGGAAGCCTCGCTCCTCTCCCCCTCCTCTCCACCAGCATTCTAACTGTGGGCGCCCGGCTGTGGCTTCACAGCCCGGTGTGCGAGCCGCGCTGTGAATGACAAGGCAATCTTTTGGGACCTGTGACGTGTCCCAAAAGATGGGAGGGAGGGGGGGGGGAGGCAATCTTCCTTTCGGCGCCAGGGGAGAAATTGGGAGCTGGGTGCCTCTAAAAACAGGGTACCAGCACCCCCCCCCCCCCCCAAAATAAAAAGACATGCCAAATCTGGCATGTCGGGGGTCACCAGCACTTAAAGAAGAAGTTCCGTGTTTGGGTGGACCTCCGCTTTAATATGCTTCTTCTTGAGCCACTCCTTTGTTGCCTTAGCGTTATGGTTTGGGTCATTGTTTCGGCAGAGAGCAATTGCCAGTTAAAGCGACGCAGTGCCGTAGCGAAAAAAATGGCGCGGTCAGGAAGGGGGTAAATCCTTCCGGGGCTGAAGTGGTCAAGGTCTGGAGACTGGCTAGGCCACTCCATGACCTTAATGTGCTTCTTGTTGAGCCACTCCTTTGTTGCCTTGGCGGTATGTTTTGGGTCATTGTCATGCTGGATGACCCATCCACGACACCCATCTTCAGGGTTCTGGCTGAGGGAAGAAGGTTCTCATCCAAGATTTTACAATACATGGCCCCGTCCATTGGCCCTTCAATGCGGCAAAGTCGGCCTGTACCTTTATCAGAGAAACATCCCCCAAACGCAATGTTTCCACCTCCGTGCTTAACTGTAGGGATGGTGATCTTGGGGTCATAGTCAGCATTTTTCTTCCTCCAAACCTGACGAGTCCACCTCCTGAAGAAGGCACATGTACAGTCATGCCAATGAACATTTAAGTGATTCAGAGAAGTATTGGGAGAAAGTGCTGTGCTCACGAGATCGAAAATGGCGAAAGAAAAATGCTGACTATGACCCCAGGAATACCATCCCTACAGTCGAGCACGGAGGTGGAAACATGGTTCGGGGCTGTTTCTCTGCTAAAGGTACCGGCTGACTTTGCCACATTGAGGGGCCAATGGACGGGGCCATGTATTGTAAAATCTCAGATGAGAACCTTCTTCCCTCAGCCAGAACACTGAAGATGGGTCATGGATGGGTCTTCCAGGCCTGACAATGACCCAAAACATACCGCCAAGGCAATAAAGGAGTGGCTCAAGAAGAAGCACATTAAGGTCATGGAGTGGCCTACAGTCTCCAGACCTTAACCACTTCAGCCCCGGAAGAATTTTCCCCCTTCCTGACCAGGCCATTTTTTTTGCGATACGGCACTGCGTCGCTTTAACTGACAATTGCGTAGTCATGCTCCCAAAAGAAAATTTTTGTCTTTTTTTTTTTTTTTCCCCCACAAATAGATCTTTCTTTTGGTGGTATTTGATCACCTATGCGATTTTTTTTTTTTTTTTTTTTTTTTTTTTTTAGATCTTTTGCTCTATAAACAAAAAAAGAGCGACAATTTTGAAAAAAACACAATAATTTGTACTTTTTGCATAATAAATATCCAAAAAGAAAATTAAAAAAAATGTCTTCATCAGTTTAGGCCGATATGTATTCTAGAGGTCGACCGATATGGGTTTTTCTCTGGCCGATGCCGATATTTAGAAATCTCGGCCGATATGTGATGCCGATTTTTTTTTTTTTTTTTTTCCTTCATCTCATAAAATTTAACAGTTAGACCCCTTTTACACTGGGGCCTTTTTCAGGCGCTTTTGGGCTAAAAATAGCGCCTGTAAAGTGCCTGTAAAACGGCTCCCCTGCAGTCTGTGATATCCTAAGTGCTTTCACACTGAGGTGATGCGCTGGCAGGATGTTAAAAAACAACAGAAAATTTTTTACATTTAAACATTTATTAAAACAAACCTCCAATCAGTTCACTTGTATGTATAATTTAGATTAAAAAAAATATATAAAAAAAAAACCTATCTTAAAAATAAATACACAAAAACAGGTAATCAAAACTTTTGGACGAAAAAAAATGGGCTAACTTTACTGCTTAGTTTTTTTTTTTTTTTAATTTATTAGTGTATTTTTTTTTTTAAAAATTGCGTTTGAAAGACCGCTGTGCAAATACCGTGTGACATAAAATATTGCAACAACCGCTATTTAATCCCTAGGGTCTCTGCTAAAAATATATATATATATATATATATATATATATATATATATATATATATATATATATATATATATATATATATATATATATATGTGTATGTTTGGGGGTTTTAAGTGATTTTCTAGCAGAAAATACAGGATTTTTACTTGTAAGCAACAAATGTCAGAGTCTTTAAATGGTTAAACTGAGAACTTCTACACACAGGGAGTTCAGCTCATTCAGAAGTGTAAACATTGTATCAATTCAGGTTCTTTTTATCAGATTTGGCTGCCCAGAGAGGGAAGAGAAGTGCTTCACAGAAGAATACAGGCAACTTGTATTGACTTCAGAAGTCATTTGCAAGTCACGCTGAGTTATATCTGCATTTTTTATCGGCACAATCGGCCGATGCCGATTAAGAAAAAAACACCAAATATCGGCCGATATATCGGTCGACCTCTAATGTATTCTACATATTTTTGGTAAAAAAAATCGCACTAAGCGTATTTTGGTTTGCGCAAAAGTTATAGCGTCCAGAAAATAGGGGACAGATTGCAGGGCATGCAAATCGGCTTCGGGACACGCTGCAGGCACGCACGCCCCTGCTACAGCATCTTACAGCCATGGTCCTAATAAGTGGTTATATACTGTATGAGAATCACAATTTTTTTGCTTAGAAGATAGATCACGATTCTCTTACGATTCTTGCGGCATAACATCATCTTTCACATTAAAATAAAAAAAATTGGGCTAACTTTTCTGTTTCGTTTTTTTTTTTTTTTATTATACATTGGAGTGTATTTTTTCCCAAAAAATTGTGTTTGAAAGACCGCTGGGCAAACCACAGTGTGACATAAAATATTGCAGCAATTTACATTTTATTCCCTAGGGTCTCTGCTAAAATATATATGTAATGTTTGGGGGTTCCAAGTCATTTTCTAGCAAAAAATATTGATTTTAACTTGAGAATTAAGTGTCATAAAAAGATTTCGACTTTAAGTGGTTAAACTTCCTGCATTTACACTTGTTAGAAAAAATACAGGCACCTGCCAAGTTTTTTTTACACACAGGTTATCCCTTTGATCTAAGAAGGAAGAGTTACAATGTTTCATGTTAAACACTTGGCAGACTGCCTGGATGTTTTCTTTTGACAGCTGTCTCTCCGCTTGTTATATGAAAGAATCGGCAACCTCTGCAATAGAGATTGTCAGGGGGTTGAATTGAATCACGATTTTTTAATGATTAATTGTGCAGCTCTAATATACTGTAGCATCTCTGGACCACCCCCCCGCGGTCACTATATCTGCTCTCCCCAGGAGCCTGCAGTCACTATATCTGGTTTCCCACAGTACACAGAACATGGAAATGTATTAATTTTAGTAAATATAAACTGCTAAATACCTTTTCTCAGCAGTATATAGCAGTCTTGTCTCATCTGGTTAAAGTTTGTAGGATGAGTTCTATGAGGCTGCAGGACCCCTGGGGGGTGGGGGGGGGGTGCTCCAGAGAAGGCAACAGACTAAACTTCAGCTTTACCTATGACCACATACAATGGAGCACTTTCCCTTACTTGTCTGTGACAGCTTGTAAGAACAGACAGTGACAGCTTCAGAAGCAGTAATGGCACATTGCTTCCTATTTATAAAGGTGGTAATTGGTGTTTTTGCTGAAATATTGTTTTCCTTGGTGTTGCCAATTTAGAGCGTAGCCGCGCGCACTTTCAGTGCCTGTCATTTATGGACTCCGGTGGGAAGGACTCGGGCAATTTAGGTTCGCAGACACAATAACTGTCACTATAATTGCAATCCTATTTCATGATTTTATAAAATAACAAGACAGTTACACAGTAACCGCCAGTTTATAAGGACTTGCATGGTTTATGTGACAAATAATCCCTTCCCCATCTAAACCAATAATAATCCATTTTCCAGGTGAGGAGGTTTGTGTAAAGATTGGTATTTTCTTTGTAAAATGTATTGAAATGTTTTTATTTCTACACTTCGTATCCTTTTAGTTGTTTTGATTTCTGCAGTATGTATCCTTTTGGTAGTTTTTGATTTCTTTAGTTTGTATTCTTTTTAGTTGTTTTGATTTCTGCAATTTGTATCCTTTTAGTTGTTTTGATTTCTGTAGTTTTGTATCCTTCTATTTGTTTTGATTTCTGTAGTTTTGTATCCTTCTTTTATTTGTTTTGATTTCTGTAGTTTTGTATCATTTTAGTTTTGATTTCTGCAGCTTGTATGCTTTTTAGTTGTTTTGATTTCTGTAGTTTGTATCTTTTTAGTTGTTTTGATTTCTGTAGTTTTTTTTGTGCTTCCCTTTTGACATTGCAACTTTGTTTATTCAACTTCTTCTTCTCGCCTCTTCTAAAGCGGAGTCTGTCCTATTCTAAGGGGAACTACTTTTCCCAGCATACCCTGGCGGGTTTCTCAGCGGTAGTCCCGATTCCTTTTATTGCTGAAGTAGGTAATACTTCAAACTTTTGTAAACTTGTAAAAAATGAAAGGATCGCTCTGACAAAGCCGGCGGCTTGGGAAATGTGCCAGCCTCCAGTTAAACCCCTTGTCTAGTTTTATTTTCTTCTTCCCGAGCGGTGTGTAAGTAGGCCATGGGCCTCCTCTGGGGTCTGTCGGGGTTTTGCCAGAACTTATTAAGTTTGGATGTTCGAGAGCAATTAATACATGGGAGAGCGAAGCGGAGGGCTGTGTCTGAGCGCGGGATGAGGATGGTTTCAAAGGGAACGCGGGGTCACCTCTAGTTCACACAGAATTGCCAGCGCTGGGGATTTCGCCTTTCTTCCACTTTGATCTCGGGGCTTTTCATAGTCTCTAAACTTTTGCATAGGTAAGATCTCCTCCGGAGGAAGCCCGGGGATTGCGGTCCTAGTGAAATGCCTAAGATTTCTATCGTCTGAAAGAGAAAACTCTGCTTGATGGAATTTTGTGCTGATACCCAATAAAACCTCTTTGGATACAGCCGCCTGTTATCGGCCTTCTCCATCAAAAGCCTGTCATCCTTTTTTTCCACCAGTCTTCCCGTTCTCCATTCATTCCGGTCTCCTTAAAGGTGTGCGCTAATCAGATCTGGAAATGTAACCTTTCAAACATTTCAACATGTCACTTCATCTTCTGCCTCCCGTTGCCCTTCTAGTGAGCACCCTTTACATTGCCAGTCTCTTTATTTTCTGGATGGCCATGCATGAGATGTCGGGGGTCTTCCAGTTGGGTTTCTCCTGACTATTTGCAATTATATATGCTTTATAAATAATAAAGGGGGTCCAACCCGCTACTAATAAGGGGGACCTAATAAAGGGGGTCCAACCTGCTACTAGTAAGGGGGACCTAATAAAGGGGTCCAACCCACTACTAGAAAAGGGGGACCTAATAAAAGGGGGTCCAACCCTCTACTAGCAAGGTGGATCTAATAAAAGGGGGTCCAACCCTCTACTAGCAAGGTGGATCTAATAAAAGGGGGTCCAACCCGCTACTAGCAAGGGGGATCTAATAAAAGGGGGTCCAACCCGTTACTAGTAAGGTGGGCCTTATAAAGTGGCTGGTGAATGTGTGTGTGAAGCTGCTGCTTGCATCCATGTGTGTCCTACACGAGACTCAGACAAAGACAAGGGATGTGTTTGATGTTCCGCTGCTTAACTCAAATACTAAAGTGCACATGAATATTATAAATATTATATTAATCCATCAAAGTAATAAGAAACCTTACAGATTTGGAGAAGATCTGTAAAGAAGAGTGGACCAAAATCCCTCCTGAGACGTGTGCAAACCTGATCACCAACTACAAGAAACGTCTGACCTCTGTGATCACCAACAAGGGTTTCTCCACCAACTACTAAGTCATGTTTTGCTTGGGGATCAAATACTTATTTTACTCACTGAACTGCAACTCCATTTATAACATTTGTATCGTGTGTGTGTGTGTTTTTTTTTTTTTTTTTTTTTTTTTTTTTTTTCTGGATTTTTCCAGATGGCTTTGGAGCCACTGCAGGGCCCCTTCGTCAGGCAAGTGATCTTTTCTCCACTAGCCAGAATCCAGGCATACTCCTATGGTTTGAAATGGGTTGCCATATAATGAGGGCTGCTGTATAGGGAGGGAGCTGTACGGTTTTATAACCGGCCACAGAAGAGAATACATCTGTTGTGAAATGCTAGCAGATTGCAGGAGGTGGTCAAAGCCTGTTGGAGGAGAATGCTGCATGACAACATATGGGGGACCGAGATACTGCTAGATAATGTGCATCCGGAAAGTATCCACAGCGCTTCACTTTTTACACATTTTCTTTATATTACAGCCTTATTCCAAAACGGATTCAATTAATTATTTTCCTCAAAATAATACAAACCATCCCCCCTTAATGACAACGTGAAAGAAATATGTTTGAAATCTTTGTAAATGTATTAAAAATAAAAATTTTAACCGCTTGCCGACCGCCGCACACAGATGTACAATCGGCAGAATGGCACGGACAGGCAAAGTGTCATGCCTGTACGTCCCTTTTTCAATTTGCCATCTAACGGGCGCTCGCGCACTGCCACGCACCCGACGCAGGCTGCGGGAACTCGATGTTCTCCGGCAGCCCCCGTTTGCAGTGTGGAGAGGCAGAACGGGGAGGTGCCAATGTAAACAAGGCATTTCCCTGTTCTGCCTAGTGACAAGACAGATCTACTGCTCCTTGTGACCGGGAGCGGTGATCGCTGTCATGTCAGTGGTAGCCCATCCCCCCCCCCCACAGTTAGAATCACTCCCTAGGACACACTTGACCTCTTGATCGCCCCCCCCTAGTGTTTAACCCCTTTCCTGCCAGTGTCATTTATACAGTAATCAATGCATTTTTATAGCACAGATCGCTGTATTAATGAGAATGGTCCCAAAATGGTGTCAAAATTGTCCGATGTGTCTGCCGCCATAATGTCGCAGTCACGATTAAAAATCGCAGATCGCCACCATTACTAATTAAAAAAAAAAAAATAATAAAAATGCTGTAAATCTATCCCCTATTTTGTGAACGTTTTAACTTTAGCGCAAACCAATCAATATACGCTTATTGCGTTTTTGGTAAAAAAAAAAAATATGTAGAATACCTTTCGGCCTAAACTGAGATAAAAAACATATATATTTTTTTTTTTTTAATATTTTTTTGTGGATATTTATTTATAGCAAAATGTAAAAAACATTGCTTTTTTTTTTTTTTTTTTTTTTTTTTTTTTTCCAAAACTGTTGCTCTTTTTTGTTTATAGCGCAAAAAAACACAGAGGTGATAAAATACCACCAAAAGAAAGTTCTGTTTGTGAGGGGAAAAAAAGGACGTCAATTTTGTTTGGGTGCAACGTCGCCACGACCGTGCAATTGTTAAAGCGAAGCAGTGCCGAATCGCAAAAAGTGCTCTGGTCAGGAAGGGGGTAAATCTTTCCAGGGCTGAAGTGGTTAATTTTACGCACTGTACGTGTATACGCCGAGCAGGACATGTAGGAAATAGTTTGTTCTCTTCCCTGTTCACCCCCCATACATGTTCAGTGCTGTGAAGGAGAACGTAGTTCATCAGTCAGGATGTGAACAAGCCCTGACAAGAAAACGTTTTGACAGCTGCTGCGTCACAGGAGACTGCAAGAGACTGCTGCAAGCTTATGGAAGAGAGCGCTGCTTTACTACAAGAGACTGCTGCAAGCTTATGGAAGAGACATCTGCTTTACTACAAGAGACTGCTGCAAGCTTATGGAAGAGACATCTGCTTTACTACAAGAGACTGCTGCAAGCTTATGGAAGAGACATCTGCTTTACTACAAGAGACTGCTGCAAGCTTATGGAAGAGAGCACTGCTTTACTGCAAGAGACTGGTCAGCTGCAGCCAAGTTACAGGACAATGGCTGCCATGTTGAAAGAGGCTGATGGAGTGCTGCCCTTTATACAGGAGGTGGCTAGATACTGCCATCATTTTTTCAAAAGAATCTTTGAATACTGAGGCTGAAAATAGACTGCTGCACGTTTGCCGGGATCGGCTGCAAAAGACCAATTATGGGCTGCTGCCTTTTTAACCACTTCAGCCCCTTCCTGACCAGGCCGTCGTTTTTTGCGATTCGCCACTGCGTCGCTTTAACAATTGCGCGGTTGTGTGACATTGTATCAAAACATAATTGACATCCTTTTTTTTTCCCCCCACAAATAGAGCTTTCTTTTGGTGGTATTTGATCACCCCAGCGATTTTTGCACTATAATGAGCGACAATTGTGAAAACAAAACACATTTTTTTACTTTTTGCTACAATAAATATCCCAAATGTAAAAAAAAAAAAAAAAAAAAAAATTCTTCCTCAGTTTAGGCCGATATGTATTCTTCTACATATTTTTGTTAAAAAAAATTGCAATAAGTGTATATTGATCGGTTTGCACAAAAGTTATATCATCTACAGGGGATAGATTTATGGCATTTTTGTTTTTTTTATTATTACATTTTTTTTTTTTTTTTTTTTTTACTAGTAATGGCAGATTTTATTTTTTTTTCCCCTTTTAATCAAGACTGCGACATGGCAGTGGAAGAATCGGATACTTTTGACATTATTTTGGGACCATTGTCATTTATACAGTAAATGACACTGGTAGGGAAGGGGTTAACACTAGGGGGGCGATCAAAGGATTAAATGTGTTCCCTGACTCTGTTCTAACCGACTTGGGGGGGGGGGGAGACCGATCGTTGTTCCTATATACTATAGTTGTTCCTCTCCTCTGACAGGACGTGGATGTGTGTGTTTATACACACAAATCCCCATCCTCGCTCTGTCAAGAGCGATCGCGGGTGCCCTGGTGGACATCGCGGCTTTTTAGGGACGCGGCGGCACGCGAGCCCCCACCTACCTTTTTGTGCCCCCTTAATTAGTCGGAGCCATGCTTCCAGTTCAAAGTATTATGCCTTTGATCTCCTAAATGAACACCAAGTCAGTGGAATATATTTCCAGTCTCCTGGTCTTGGTGACCCCACAACTTGGTGACCCACCAGATGCAGGAAACATCTAGGTCACCATTTCTCATTCCTTTTAACCCCAGAGGAACCCTTGGGGAATCCCTGCTAAAATGTATTAACCCGGGTCAGGGAGAAGAATGCTCCTTACACTGGTTTTTAGTGGGAAGAACGTTCCTTACATTGTTGATCAGTGGGAAGAATGTTCCTTACATTGGTGATCAGTGAGAAGAATGTTCCTTACATTGGTGATCAGTGGGAAGAATGTTCCTTACATTGGTGATCAGTGGGAAGAATGTTCCTTACATTGGTGATCAGTGAGAAGAATGTTCCTTACATTGGTGATCAGTGAGAAGAATGTTCCTTACATTGGTGATCAGTGAGAAGAATGTTCCTTACATTGGTGATCAGTGGGAAGAATGTTCCTTACATTGGTGATCAGTGAGAAGAATGTTCCTTACATTGGTGATCAGTGAGAAGAATGTTCCTTACATTGGTGATCAGTGAGAAGAATGTTCCTTACATTGGTGATCAGTGAGAAGAATGCTCCTTACATTGGTGATCAGTGAGAAGAATGTTCCTTACATTGGTGATCAGTGGGAAGAATGTTCCTTACATTGGTGATCAGTGAGAAGAATGTTCCTTACATTGGTGATCAGTGGGAAGAATGTTCCTTACATTGGTGATCAGTGAGAAGAATGTTCCTTACATTGGTGATCAGTGAGAAGAATGTCCCTTACATTGGTGATCAATGAGAAGAATGTCCCTTCCATTGGTTGATCAGTGGGGAGAATGTTCCTTACATTGGTGATCAGTGAGAAGAATGTTCCTTACATTGGTGATCAGTGAGAAGAATGTCCCTTACATTGGTGATCAGTGAGAAGAATGTCCCTTACATTGGTGATCAGTGAGAAGAATGTCCCTTACATTGGTTGATCAGTGGGGAGAATGTTCCTTACATTGGTGATCAGTGAGAAGAATGCTCCTTACATTGGTGATCAGTGGGAATAATTTCCCCCTTGAAAACCGCTCAAAAAATCATTGGTGTCATACTGCTGGCTCTGTCCAGTGGTATTGGTCCTAGAATTATGCAGGCACCATCAGATGGGAGGTCAATCAACTGTGACTCAAGGAACCCCTCGACACCTCTGGAGGAACCATAGCATTCATGCAACCTTGGTTGAGAATGGCTGCTCTAGGCTGTTGAATGATGTTGATGTCACTCTCTCTGTATTTCCTATCCTATTCTCTCCTGACCTCTAAGGCCAGCCATAGATGGAGCAATTTTTTTTTCCTGCAACCAAGCTCTATGACCCTATCAACACAGTCAGTGTTGACAGGGGAATCCCTCCTGCCGAGCAGCTTGCAATAATTGCATGTAAAAACCATCAGGCTGGTTGTACCCAAGTTGATTGATCGATCGACCAACTTGGGTACGTTCAGCCTGCTCATCCATGGTTCGAATCTCGGCTGGTTCATGTCCCTGTCACTTGGAGGAACAGTAATGATCCCACCATGTAGTATTTTCTGAAGCTAAATCCTGGATTCTGCTGATCACCGGCTGCCAATACTCGTTATTTGTCATCTTCTCCAGTTTCTGTTAATCAGCTCCAGCGGTCTCAAAGCTAATCAGCATAACGATGGGGAGTCATCAATCCTCCCACTGCCTCTTCTTTTTTTTTTTTTTTTTTTTTTTTGTCATATGCATCATATTTGTGGTTTTTGGTGATGAACAAACTGTCATGCCGAATAAGTTCAGTTGTACAAATGGTAATAGAAATCAAATGGTATTCTGTTGTCCGGGGACTGGAGGAATCCCACAAGTCCGCTCTGGGCTTAAAGTGTGTGTGTAAACCCTGACTCAATTTTCATTATATTTACCATCTTGTCTCCCTGTATATAGTTTCCTTAAGCAAATAGTTGTTTGTGAATCTGTTGCAGATTTTTCTCATCCTGCCAGTGACTGGCACTTTCTGTTGCAGACGGACAAAGCTAAACCGCTGCTTCTCAATTACCAGCTGTACTGACCGGCTGCCATGTGCGCTTCCTAAACTGGCCATAGAGAAATAGAGCCATAGAAAAAAGCTTGCTTTCCCCCATAGAATATCGCTCGTTTTTTCCCCCATCGAGACAGCCTCTCACTGCACTATTGTACTCTGCCAGCAGGGGCCACGGGGAGCATTCCCAGCCGGCAGAGTACAATGGGTACTGATAGCTGCTATAGCCAATGGCAGTAACCATACGTAGAAAAATCTGACATGCTGGTTGGATCCACCAGTCGACTTGGTTTGTCCAGTCCCTGCTGATCTGGCTGAAATTCTAACCATCTATGGCCAGCTTGAGTTGACTGTAGGTCTACCTATCTGAAAGACCTATCAGGCCGCCCAATGGCCAACTGAAGGTACTCCAAAGTTGCCTTCTGCTTTTAGTGCTTATACACATGGGTGCGTTCCCCCTAAATGTGCTGGAGTATTTTGGTGCCCAGGAGCCTCCGGGTTCTGTGTACAGGCACCCATAGACATGGACTGGGGGTTGGCGGCTGTATGCAGCTATGCACCACTACTTGGCCAAAGTGGTGCACGCTTATAGACTTTAAGTTCCCGAATGCAGGCTTGGTCTGTACTCAAGCGCCATTTTACACAAGTAGCATACCTGTGAACACCCACCACCTCCCATTCACGTCTATGGACGGCTGTATGCAGTATTGGGGGGGCTTCCAAGCAAGAATTGTTGGAAACCTCAAGCTGGTTATTCCCCAATCCCCTTCCCCAAGCAGGGAATCGAGGGGCGGAGTTGTTGGAGCCCCCAGCTGGTCATTCCCTCTCTTCCACCCTGCCCCAAGCTGGGAATTAAGGGCCCAAATTGTTGGAAACCTCAAGCTGGTCATCCCCCCCCCCCCACACCCTCTTCCCCCAAGCTGAGAATTAAGGGCCAAATTTGTAGGAAACCTCGAGCTGGTCATTCCCCCCCCCCCCCCCCAACCTCTCCCCCAAGATGGGAATGATGGGGCAGGATTGTTGGAGACCCCAAGCTGGTCATTCCCTCAGCCCCCCCCCCCCCGCACTCCAAGCTTTGGAATCAAGGACCAAAATTGTTGTAGACTTCAAGCTGGTCATTCCCCCCCCCCCCCCCAAGCTGGGAATTAAGGGCCCAAATTGTTGGAAACCTCGAGCTGGTCATCCCCCCCCCCCCTGCACTCCAAGCTTTGGAATCAAGGACCAAAGTTCTTGGAGACTTCAAGCTGGTCATTCCTACCCCCCCCCCCAAGCTGGGAATTAACGGACAGAATTGTTGGAAACCTTAAGCTGGTCATCCCCCCACCCAAGCTGGAATCAAGGGCCAGAATAAGACTCTTGCGGCTGTGCGTGAGAACGAGGATTTAAAGACTTGTGAACTCGGCGATGAGCCATTGGGCACATAGGAGACATTCTCGGGGAATAATAGAGTGAAGGGAATAATTCCGCTCCCCTTTCATTGTGTGTCATCGCAGGATTAAACGGCAGCTTTGTACGGAAGTGGAAGAGCAGGTTCTGGAAGAAGGCCCTTCTAAAATATTTCTCTCTCGTGCTGTAGTGGCAGCCTGTCTTCATGTACCAACACCTATCGCCGTCTTTTGTTTAAACCAACTTTCTGTATAAAGATGACCTGCGGCTGATCATCGGTGGTTTGGTTATAACCTCACCGTGGCTCGAAGAGTGACCGTGGCCAGCTAAAATTTCATGCTGCTTTTCGGTAAGACATTGGTTCAGCTCCATTATGGGTGGACATTGGTGGGTTGGGATGCCAGACGGCTTTGTGGATCTTCCTTTCTGATGGTTTGTAACATGTTCAGTAATGTCCTTCATCAGATGTCCTACAAAGTAACCTATTCTATTCAACTTATAATATGTATACAGCACTGCGGTATATGTCAGAGCTATAAAAATGTATAACAACAACAATGTGTTTGACGGGGGAGGGGGAACATTAGAGTGTAAGCTCCTCTGGTACAGAGACTGATGTGATTGGCTCAGTGTTCTCTGTACAGCACTGCGGTATATGTCAGAGCTATTTAAACGTATAATAATAGTGTGTGACTGTGGGGGAGGGGCCATTAGAGTGTAAGCTCCTCTGGTACAGAGACTGTTGTGACTGGCTCGGTGTTCTCTGTACAGCACTACGGTATATGTCAGAGCTATATAACAGCGCTGAGCTGGGGGCAGCAAGAGGGGCAAGCTCCCAATTATCTCCGTCATTTAATATCCTCACCTGAAAATTCGAGAGAGAGGAGAGAAGGCTCCCCCTGTGAAAAGAGGAATTATACACAGCATGGGTCACTGTGACATCACTACACCGCTGTATACGTGTATAATTATGTGACTTTGGGGAGGACATTGGAGTGTAAGCTAAGTGACTGGCTCAGTGATCTGTGGTATATGCCAGAGCTATATAAATGTATAATATTAATAGTGGGGGGTGGCGGTGTGACAGAGTGTAAGCTCCTCTGGTACAGAGACTGATGTGACTGGCTCAGTGATATCTCTACACCACTATGGTATATGTCAGCCATATAAATGTATACTAGTGTGTGACTGGGTGGGCAGACATTGGAGTGTAAGCTCTTCTGGTACAGAGACTGATGTAAATGGTTCAGTGATCTCTGAACAGCACTGCAGTATATGTCAGAGCTATATAACTTTATAACGGTGTGCGACGGGGTGGGGGGGGAGGAAGACATTAGAGTGTAAGCTCCTCTGGTACAGAGACTGATGTGACTGGCTCAGTGATCTCTGTACAGCACTGCAGTATATGTCAGAGCTATATAACTTTATAACGGTGTGCGACGGGGTGGGGGGGGGGGGAGGAAGACATTAGAGTGTAAGCTCCTCTGGTACAGAGACTGATGTGACTGGCTCAGTGATCTCTGTACAGCACTGTGGTATATGTCAGAGCTATATAAATGTATAATATTAATAGTGTGCGACAGGGAGGGGGGGATGACATTAGAGTGTAAGCTCCTCTGGTACAGAGACTGATATGACTGGCTCAGTGATCTTTGTACAGCACTGCGGTATATGTCAGAGCTATATAAAATGTATAATGAATACAATGTGTGTGGATTCTAGCTGTGATATATTCCCGTGTTGTATCTGGTAAAGTGTCTGTAAGAGATGGGAGTTGGCCGGAGCTCAGAATTAGTTGGCGCTCGCCGCGCTCTTAGAACCTGCGATCAGTCAGTACGCCATTGATGGCCGACATTTGTTTTTATTTCTATTTCTTCTGGCAGGACACAAAGTATCACAAGGGGTTGTGTCTGTCTTTCCTCACTGCTGAGTGCAGCGTGACAAAAGCTCTTTAATAATTAATACGAGGAGCAGACACAACACCGCTAAATATACACGGCTAGAATTTTAATCCCCGCCAATTGAAAGCCTATAATGTAAATAAAAATGCCTCTTTCTCTATACGTAGCATGCCGAGCCATTTGTAGGCCAGCTTTCCTGGCACGCACTGTATACACAGGGCTTTATTGGCTAATAGGGGCTTTACACGACTCTCTCCTATTTTCTTCATTCCCGGCCTGCGTGCCGCAAAACTGTTAATTGAAAAAGAAAAAAAAATCATCAGAATGTATGTAATTAGTGCTGCTATTGATCATTAATGATGCTACAATCTGAGTTGGTAATGGTCTGCAAAGCAGAAATAAGTGTTCTGCTGCTTTTGTAGATGTTACTTTATCAGGAGATCAACAGCTGGGAACCAGTGTAGCCTTTTCCTCTCTACAGTGCCTTGAAAAAGTATTCATACCCCTTTGGAATTTTCCAAATTTTTTATGTTACAGCCAAAAATGTAAATGTATTTTATTGGGATTTTATGTGATAGACCAACACAAAGTGGCACATAATTGTGAAGTGGAAGGAAAATGATAAATGATACAAATAAATATGTGAAAAGTGTGGGGGTGCCTTTGTATTCAGCCCCTTTACTCTGATACCCCTAACTAAAATCTAGTGGAACCAATTGCCTTCCGAAGTCACCCAATTAGTAAATAGAGTCCACCTGTGTGTCATTTAATCTCAGTATAAATACAGCTGTTCGGTGAAGCCCTCAGAGGTTTGTTAGAGAACCTTTAGTGAACAAACAGCATCATGAAGGCCAAGGAACACACCAGACAGGTCAGGGATAAAGTTGTGGAGAAGTATAAAGCAGGGTTAGGTTATAAAATAATATCCCAAGCTTTGAACATCTCACGGAGCTCTGTTCAATCCATCATCCGAAAATGGAAAGAGTATGGCACAACTGCAAACCTACCAAGACATGGCCGTCCACCTAAACTGACCGGCCGGGCAAGGAGAGCATTCATCAGAGAAGAGCCAAGAGGTCCATGGTAACCCTGGAGGAGCTGCAGAGATCCACAGCTCAGGTGGGAGAATCTGTCCACAGGACAACTATTAGTCGTGTTCTCCACAAATCTGCCCTTTATGGAAGAGTGACAAGAAGAAAGACATTGGTGAAAGAAAGTCATAAGAAGTCCTGTTTGTAGTTTGTGAGAAGCCATGTGGAGGACACAGCAAACATGTGGAAGAAGGTGATCTGGTCAGATGAGACCAAAATTCAACTTTTTGGCCTAAAAGCAAAACTAACACTGCACATCACCCTGAACACACCATCCCCACCGTGAAACATGGTGGTGGCAGCATCATGTGGTGGGGATGCTTTTCTTCAGCAGGGACAGGGAAGCTGGTCAGAGTTGATGGGAAGATGGATGGAGACAAATACAGGACAATCTTAGAAGAAAACCTGTTAGTCTGCAAAAGACTTGAGACTGGGGGGGCGGAGGTTCACCTTCCAGCAGGACAACGACCCGAAACATACAGCCAGAGCTACAATGGAATGGTTTAGATCAAAGCATATTCATGTGTTAGAATGGCCCAGTCACAGTCCAGACCTAAATCACATTGAGAATCTGTGGCAAGACTTGAAAATTCACAGACGCTCTCCATCCAATCTGACAGAGCTTGAGATATTTTACAAAGAAGAATGGGCAGAAATGTCCCTCTCTAGATGTGCAAAGCTGGTAGAGACATCCCCAAAAAGACTTGCAGCTTTAATTGTAGAGAAAGGGGGTTCTACAAAGTATTGACTCCGGGGGGCGCTATACAAATGCCCCCCCACACTTTTCACATATTTATTTGTATCGTTTATCATTTTTCTTCTACTTCACAATTATGTGTCACTTTGTGTTGGTCTATCACATAAAATCCAATAAAATACATTTACATTTTTGGTTGTAACATGACAACATGTGGAAAACTTCAAGGGGTATGAATACTTTTTCAAGGCACTGTATGTCTGAGGCAAATCATTTTTCTTACATGTTACAAAGTTTCTTAGAGATCCTGCTGGTGACATCACTTCCTCTCCCAGGCTGACAACACTAAACCACTGACTCACAATTCATATGGTGTTGTCGGCCTGCCGTGCTCCACTTCAATTGACTGCCTATCGGGTCTATTCAATGTGCAGCCTAATGGGCCAACTGAAGGAGTGTATGGAAGGAATATTTGGATATAGATGTATATTAGTACAGGGGTAAAGGGCCCCGTAGATGAAACAAAGAGGTGCCTGTATACATGTTGTATGATTGGACCCCGGAGTATTCCCTATAGATGGGGCAATCTTGAGATCACAGATACAAAGCTCTAAGCCTCTCGGACGTCTAGTCTGGAAGCACCACTGATAGTCTGAGGCATAAAAATACATTGTATGTGTGAAAGGGTTAAAAAGCTGTGTAAGGATGAAGCGATTCCCCTGAAGGAGTTAAACCCGTGTTTACTGGTTTGCAGAATAAATTGTTCTGTCTCCAGATACCGCCTGCAGCAAGATTCCAGCTATTCCATGACTGACAGCAGATTGCAGCTTCTGTACTGTCTAATCCTGCTGCAGACCTGCACAGCGAGGCTGTGTACTGAAAGCCGCAGGAGCATTGTTGTGTGCAGATGTCACCTAAGTACTGCCTGCCCTGTATACATGTCCCCCAACAAGCACTGTCTGCCCTGTATACATGTCCCCCAACAAGCACTGTCTGCCCTGTATACATGTCCCCCAACAAGCACTGCCTGCCCTGTATACATGTCCCCCAACAAGCACTGCCTGCCCTGTATACATGTCCCCCAACAAGCACTGCCTGCCCTGTATACATGTCCCCCAACAAGCACTGCCTGCCCTGTATACATGTCCCCCAACAAGCACTGCCTGCCCTGTATACATGTCCCCCAACAAGCACTGTCTGCCCTGTATACATGTCCCCCAACAAGCACTGTCTGCCCTGTATACATGTCCCCCAACAAGCACTGTCTGCCCTGTATACATGTCCCCCAACAAGCACTGTCTGCCCTGTATACATGTCCCCCAACAAGCACTGTCTGCCCTGTATACATGTCCCCCAACAAGCACTGTCTGCCCTGTATACATGTCCCCCAACAAGCACTGTCTGCCCTGTATACATGTCCCCCAACAAGCACTGTCTGCCCTGTATACATGTCCCCCAACAAGCACTGTCTGCCCTGTATACATGTCCCCCAACAAGCACTGTCTGCCCTGTATACATGTCCCCCAACAAGCACTGTCTGCCCTGTATACATGTCCCCCAACAAGCACTGTCTGCCCTGTATACATGTCCCCCAACAAGCACTGTCTGCCCTGTATACATGTCCCCCAACAAGCACTGTCTGCCCTGTATACATGTCCCCCAACAAGCACTGCCTGCCCTGTATACATGTCCCCCAACAAGCACTGCCTGCCCTGTATGTATGTCCCCCAACAAGCACTGCCTGCCCTGTATGTATGTCCCCCAACAAGCACTGCCTGCCCTGTATGTATGTCCCCCAACAAGCACTGCCTGCCCTGTATGTATGTCCCCCAACAAGCACTGCCTGCCCTGTATGTATGTCCCCCAACAAGCACTGCCTGCCCTGTATGTATGTCCCCCAACAAGCACTGCCTGCCCTGTATGTATGTCCCCCAACAAGCACTGCCTGCCCTGTATGTATGTCCCCCAACAAGCACTGCCTGCCCTGTATACATGTCCCCCAAAAAGCACTGCCTGCCCTGTATGCCTGTCCTCCAACAAGCACTGCCTGCCCTGTATGCCTGTCCTCCAACAAGCACTGTCTGACCTGTATACATGTCCCCCAAAAAGCACTGTCTGACCTGTATGCCTGTCCCCCAAAAAGCACTGCCTGCCCTGTATGCCTGTCCCCCAATAAGGACTGCCTGCCCTGTATGCATGTCCCCCAATAAGCGCTGCCTGCCCTGTATGCATGTCCCCCAATAAGCGCTGCCTGCCCTGTATGCATGTCCCCCAATAAGCGCTGCCTGCCCTGTATGTATGTCCCCCAATAAGCGCTGCCTGCCCTGTATGTATGTCCCCCAATAAGCGCTGCCTGCCCTGTATGTATGTCCCCCAATAAGCGCTGCCTGCCCTGTATGTATGTCCCCCAATAAGCGCTGCCTGCCCTGTATGTATGTCCCCCAATAAGCGCTGCCTGCCCTGTATGCCTGTCCCCCCAATAAGCACTGCCTGCCCTGTATGTATGTCCCCCAATAAGCGCTGCCTGCCCTGTATGTATGTCCCCCAATAAGCGCTGCCTGCCCTGTATGCCTGTCCCCCCAATAAGCACTGCCTGCCTTGTATGCGTGTCACCCCAATAAGCACTGCCTGCCCTGTATGCATGTCCCCCCAATAAGCACTGCGTGCCCCGTATGCGTGGTCCCCCCCATGAGGGCTGCCCACTAGGCACGTCCCCCCATGAGCTAGGCCCTTGCTGTATGCATGTTCCCCCATGAGCGCTAATAAAAAATTGGCAGAGGGTGAGATCTAAATGGAAGTAAGTTACATTTATTAATAAAAACAGCAAATTGGCAACTCACATGTAGCCAGTATGGGTTGGCTTATAATGAAAGGCAGGCTTGGGTGGTGTAGATCTCAGCATAGTAGTGAGCCAGATTGCAGTCCAGGATACAAAGTGTTTGGGGTTGTCAACTGGGGCATATCTAATGATGAGTTATGTGGAAGAA
This sequence comes from Aquarana catesbeiana, assembly GCF_042186555.1. Lineage (NCBI taxonomy): Eukaryota > Metazoa > Chordata > Amphibia > Anura > Ranidae > Aquarana > Aquarana catesbeiana. Next base: position 6,951,804 of record NC_133335.1, read on the forward strand.
TCCATGTGTATCAGAGTCCAGGTCCGCAGCTCAATCGTATTCCTTCAGGTGTGTCCTGTCCCAAAATTCCCAGTCAGCCTTGCGATTCTGTTGGTAAAATCCGGATGCTGGTGGAATCACTTCACTTCCTGAAACATCACATGGGGTTGGGTGGATGTAACCTGTTTCGAGGCTGCCCGGCCTCTTTCTCAAGCCAAGTTGGGTGATTCCGGCATGGCCTCATTTAACAGAAAAGCGTCTCATTCAGAGGCAGTGCTGCCTGCCAAACTTTACCGGGGGGTATAACTTTTGCAGCAGCCTTCCAAGTTAAGAGAGCCTGTGTGAATGAGCCCTAAGAGTTCGTTTCCCCCCACTGGAGAGATCTCCTCATTTCCTCTGGTGTCTGAAGGACGAGAAGTGAAGTTTCACTAATGGGAGACAAATAGAAAAACTCAGCATATGTTGTCTAAATCAATTCATCATGTGTTGCCCTCTTAAATCTCGGCGATCTTTGTGTATTTCTTCCAGATCTGTGCAGTAATTCAGTGTGTGACTTCCTGTAATAAAGACCGACCACTGCTGATCTCTCTCCTTGTGCAGGGTGACTGGTCTTGTCTCCGCCCCTCCTGTAGTTTTCTGCAGGCATCTTGTAGTGGGTGGACCTGTTGGGCCCCTCCCACAGCTCTGCTCCTTCTCCATATACAGGGTGTACTAGTCTGGTCTCCGCCCCCTCCTGTAGTTTTCTGTAGTGGGTGGGGCTTCTGTTGGGACCCTACTACAGCTCTGCTCTCTCTAATTCAGGGTGATTGTCTCGTCTCTGCCCCCTCTTGTAGTTTGCTGCAGGCAGCCTGCAGTGGGTGGAGCCTGCTGGGCCCCTCACACAGCTCTGCTCTCTCTCTCTCCTTATGCAGGGTGTACTGGTCTGGTCTCTGCCCCCTCCTGTATTGGGTGGAGCCTGTTGGGCCCCTCCCACAGTTCTACTCCCTCTCCATACGCAGGGTGTTGTGGTCTGGTCTCCGCCGCCTCCTGTAGTTTTCTGTAGTGGGTGGGGCTTCTGTTGGGCCCCACCCACAGCTCTGCTCTCTCTCCTAATGCAAGGTGATTGGTCTTGTCTCCGCCCCCTCCTGCAGTTTTCTGTAGTGGGTGGGGCTTCTGTTGGGCCCCTCCCACAGCTCTGCTCGCTCTCTCTCTCTCTCTCTCTCTCTCTCTCTCTCTCTCTCTCTCTCTCTCTCTCTCTCTCTCTCTCTCTCTCTCTCTCTCTCTCTCTCTCTCTCTCTCTCTCTCTCTCCTAATGCATGGTGTACTGGTCTGGTCTCTGCCCCCTCCTGCAGTGGGTGGAGCCTGCTGGGCCCTTCGCACAGCTCTGCTCTCTCTCCTTATGCAGGATGGGCTGGGCTGGTCTCCGCCCCCTCCTGTAGTTTTCTATAGTGGGTGGAGCCTGTTGGGGCCCCTCCCACAGCTTTGCTCCCTCTCCTTGCGCAGACTGACTGGTCTTGTTGCTGCCCCCTCCTGTTGGTTCCTGTGGTGGGCGGAGCCAGCTGGGTCTCCTCCCACAGCTCTGCTCAGGCTATGTACAGCACAGTGATGATGTCACCGCTACATTTTACAAGGTATTATCTGGGTTTGTAAAGATGTTTACTGCACACAATTTGGATTTATATCCTTTTGTGGCTATTGAGGAGTTCACCTTTTTTAATGTGCGATTTTGCAGCCAGATGGTCGTTTGTAGAATCCATTGGGAGCTTTTACGAAGCCAGGAAACATGTGCATCCTTTTGACATCGGCATAAATCATTTTTCCAAACCTCGGGTGCTCTGGTGGTTCTTTGTGTTGTGTCGGCGCTGTGTGTACCTGGCCTCGGGGTTTGTCCTGCCCTGCCTTCGCTTGACTTTTCTGTAGCCTCTATAAATCAGTTTTCTAATGATTTCCTGTACAGGTGCGGTAATGTGCTCACGCCACAGATATGCGCACACGGCACGTCCTTGCTCGCCACGTCCGGAGCCTTCGGAGAAGCGGTGAAATGTTTAGTGTTTCCTGATGAGTCCCGTTCCCATAAATTGATCCGTATATAGCAGCGGCAGGAAGGATGTGCGGTACGGGTTCCCCGGGAACGTCTCTCATCGCTGCTCTGATTGCACTGTGATATGATATCTCTTTGTTTAGTTACCCCTGAAGGTGACGCATGGTCCTTGTATACTTACTATGGAAGGAGACTCTGCGTTCTGTATACACAGGCTGTAATTGTGAAAATGAGTCTGTGGGGGGACATTAGAGTGTAAGCTCCTCTGGTACAGAGACTGATGTGACTGGCTCAGTGTCCTCTGTACAGCACTGCGGTATATGTCAGAGCTATAAAAATCTAACAGCTATATTTAAAAAAGAGATACACTGGGTAAAATAACTATTGAACACGTCAAGGGGCTAGTGACATGACCTTTTTCACCACATGTCGGTAACAAACCCTACCATCCATACATACAAAAGACACCAAAACAAATCCGTTCAAAAATGAAGTTCTGTGTTATAATAAAATGGAAGGACACAGGGAAAAGTATTGAACACATGAAGAAAGGGAGGTGCAAAAAGGCATGGAAAGCCAAGACACCAGCTGAAATCTATCAGTAATTAGAGGGCAATCCTGCCCCTCGTCAGTGCAAATTAGCTGTTTCAGTCTCACCGGATGGCCTATAATAAGGTGTCTCATTACTAAGGTGTCACACAAGAAACATCTCATGATGGGTAAAAGAGCTCTCTCAAGACCTTCACAACCTTATTGTTGCAAAACATATTGATGGTATTGGAGGAATTTCTAAACTTCTGAATGTTCCAGTGAGCACTGTTGGGGCCATAACCCAGAAGTGGAAACAACATAATTTCACCATAAACTGGCCAAGGCCAGGTGCTCCTCGCAAGATTTCTGACAGAGGAGTGAAAATAATTATCAGAAGAGTTGTCCAAGAGCCAAGGACCACTTGTGGAGAGCTTCAGAAAGACCTGGAATTAGCAGGTAGACAATGAGTAATGCACTCAGCCGCCATGGCGTGGTGAGCGTGCATACAGGCAACACTCCATTTCTGGAGAAAAAGCATGGTGAAGCTCGGTTAATGTTTGCACAACATTTAGACAAGGCTGTGAAATACGGGGAGAATATAGTCTGGTCAGATGAGACCAACATTGAACTCTTTGGATGCCATAATACACTCCATGTTTGGAGGTCACATGGCACATCACCCCCAAAACACCCCCATACCATACAGTGAGATTTGGAAGTGGGCACATCATGGTGTGGGCGGGGCTGTTTTTCAGCATACGGTACTGGCAAACTTCATATCGTTGAAGGAAGGATGAGTGGTGGTAAAAATCTGCTGCCATCTACCAGGATGATGAAGATGAAATGAGGGCGGACATCCCAGCAAGACAATGACCCCAAACACAAAGCCAAGGAAACTCTTCATTGGTTTCAAAGAGAGAAAATAAAGCTGCTAGAATGGCCCAGCCAATCACCTGACTTGAGTCCAATAGAAAATCTATGGAAAGAACTAAAGATCAGAGTTCATAGAAGAGACCCACGGAACCTTCTAGATTTGAAGACTGTGGAAGAATGGGCCAAAATCATACCTGAGCAGCGCATGCGACTCGTTTCTCCATACAGGAGCCTGCGTCTTGAATCCGTCATTACCAACAAACGATTTTGTACCAAGTATTACATTTCAGTTAGCGTGTTCAATACTTTTTCCCTGTGTCGTTCTGTTATATTACACATAACTTAGTATTATGAAACCCACAACAGTAAAATCAGTCTGTATATACAATAAAGCATGAGTGTTATACTCACTGTGGAATCTAAGGGGTTAATCCTCTGCATTGTGTAAAAAGGCTGTTTGATCCAGTCTTCTCTGATCCTCCCCTTCTTCCACTGTCCCCAAACCATCTGCTGCTAGAACAGAGGGAGCTTAGGGGCAAGGTGCATGTGCTCAGTTTGGGGTGTATTGCTAGAGTTTTTTTTTTTTTTTTTCTTGGGAGGGTGCATGTGATCAGCACTGTCCAGACAGAGGGGTCCTGCAGCCTCATAGAACAGTCAGAGCAAAGGGAAAACTCCTACAAGCTTTAACCAGACACTGATAGAAGTTACAAGATTGCTCTAACTGTTGATGGGAAAAGGTATTTAGCAGTTTATATTTACTAAAACTATTGCATCTCCATGTAGTGTGGGAAGCCAGATATAATGACTGCAGGCTCCTGGGGAGATCGGATATAGTGACTGCAGGCTCTTGGGGAGATCAAATATAGTGACTGCAGGCTCTTGGGGAGATCAGATATAGTGACTGCAGGCTCTTGGGGAGATCAGATATAGTGACTGCAGGCTCTTGGGGAGATCAGATATAATGACTGCAGGCTCCTGGGGAGATCAGATATAGTGACTGCAGGCTCTTGGGGAGATCAAATATAGTGACTGCAGGCTCTTGGGGAGATCAGATATAGTGACTGCAGGCTCTTGGGGAGATCAGATATAGTGACTGCAGGCTCTTGGGGAGATCAGATATAGTGACTGCAGGCTCCTGGGAGGACCAGATATAGTGAGTGCAGGGTCCTAGGGAGACCAGATATAGTGACTGCAGGCTCCTGGGGAGACCAGATATAGTGACTGCAGGGACCTGGGGAGACCAGATATAGTGACTGCAGGGACCTGGGGAGACCAGATATAGTGACTGCAGGCTCCTGGGGAGACCAGATATAGGGAATGCAGGCTCCTGGGGAGAGCAGATATAGGGAATGCAGGCTCCTGGGGAGACCAGATATAGGGAATGCAGGCTCCTGGGGAGACCAGATATAGTGACTACAGGCTCCTGGGGAGACCAGATATAGTGACTGCAGGCTCCTGGGGAGACCAGATATAGGGAATGCAGGCTCCTGGGGAGACCAGATATAGTAAATGCAGGCTCCTGGGGAGACCAGATAAAGGGAATGCAGGCTCCTGGGGAGACCAGATATAGGGAATGCAGGCTCCTGGGTTTAGTAACACTTTCATTTCTGAATGTATTTGTTTTTTGTTTCTTTATATGTATGGGTTTTTACCGACATGTGGGGAAAAATTCATGTCAGTCGCACCTTTTTAGAAATATATTTACCTAGAAAAATGGTGACATGTTCAATACTTATTTTTAGGGTTGTCCCGATACTGAGCAAGTAGTAGTAGCGGAAGTACTTGTACTCGCACAAATGCTCCCGATGCCTAATTCCATACCTGGAAATGAGGCGGCGTTGCTCGCAATCGGAAGTCAGCAGGCGGAGTGGAGAGCGAGTACTTATCAGGCTGGTCTTAGTGGAACTAGGTAGGCTGGCTGGGGTGCAGCCGCATGTTCCATCAGAATCTGTGACCGGAGCTGCCCCGTTCGGTAACGGAAGTGACATTCCGTGTCTCCATCAGAGGTTGAACATCCCGGCGCCCATCTTGGTCCACCCTGCACTTGGCCGCAGTAAGCCAGCAACGGACATCTTCTTACACCCAGCCCATATAGTTCGGACTGGGTGCAACAAGATTTTCGCTGCTTAGTGCGGCCGAGTGCAGGGTGTACCAAGATGGGCGTCGCAGCATATACATATACTATATGATTAATGACATGAATGATAGGAAAGGAAGGATTTTTGCAATGACATATGCTGCCATATAGCATTGCAAAATCCTTCCTTTCCTCTCACCATTCATGTAATTTATTATGCCAGGCCAGCAATTGCCAATCTGCTGCTTTTCAGTGCTAAGCAGTGCTGCATGTTAGTGCCCATCAGTGCTAAGCAGTGCTGCATATTAGTGACCATCAGTGCCACCTAATCCTCTGTGTTCATCAGTGCCAGAAGGTATCATTAGTCTGTGTTGTGTTTTGAAAACTGTCACATGACATTAAAAAAAAAAAAAAGTATAGTTATCGGCGAGTACTTGAAAAAAGTTTTGGTACTTGTACTCGGTCTTCAAGTGGTATCGGGACAGCCCTACTTATTTTACCCGCTGTGTAAAGAAACTAGAAGGAAAAAATACAGATAAAAGCTGACACATCTCTTCTGAAGAGCTCACACTTGTATTTATTGGGAGGACAATGTTACAAAATTGCCAAGATTCAGAGCAATGAAGGGTCAGCGGTTGTTACAAAGTGAAATGTTTGTCTGCAGGAGATGAACAGACAAGCCATCTAGAAGAAGCAGAAGAAAGCAATAAAGAACAGGCCTTGCATGTGACTCTACAACCTCCTAGATGGGAACGCTGTGAATCTGGCCGTTTCCTAGTGATCTATAAATACAAGATTCATCCTGGAAGAATTTCAGCCCGGATAATTCCACCTACATGGAATAATAGAACTGTTGGCATCGTTGTTTGGATTCGGCGCGGCTGTGCTGGCGTGGGCATGTTTGGCAGCATTAGTGATGGCGGCCCACCGGTATCCCAGATACCCCGAGAGGCGGCTAAGCGTCTTGTCTTTCCTGCTGTGAGAACGGGTTGCTCTATTTTCTCCTTTTACTGATATTAGAATTTAATTAAATCTCCGGCAACCTCTGTTGATTTCCGGTTAATGACCCGTTGAACCCCCAGTGCTCCCCTTCTGTGCCCCGGTGTCCTGGGAAAAGGCCCTTGTTTCCTTGACTGGTGACAACCCCCCAGAAATGCCCCCTCGATGGATATTATTCCATCGCTGTGCTGTCGCACCGTGCGCTTCGAGTTCAAGAGAATTGAGTGAGGCCCTTCCCCCCCCACCCTCCCACCCCCCCTTTCTTGCTGTAAATGAGGCCTTTTGTGGCTTTGGCCCGATTGTTGATCTGTACGCCGTGCAACAAACAAACTGAGAGAAGCGCAGCACAAAGGAAATCGCACAATTGTGTGTTGGCATGAATGCACTTTTGTGTCACTTGCTGATGATTGAAACGTTTTAGAACAATTTGTATCTTTGGAATAGAACTTGTGCTGTAAAATGATTCTCAGGGTCGGCTTTCTTGCTGAGTTGGTGCGGATACGGCCGACATCCATTATCCTTCCTTGGAGGTGCAGGGCCGGAAAAACAAAAAAGGCCGAATGACGTTCTTTGCTTTTGGTATAGAAGGCGTCACCAGGATTTTCCCAACTCTTTGTAAATGTAAAAATAGCCAACAATGATGAAAAAATTGCCAAAACTTGTCTACAAAATAGGTCCCAGGGTTTTCTCACCCCCAGAATGACACATTTTAGGTAAAAATGGAGGGCTTGATGTAGATTTAAGGCTCCTTTCACATCCAGGCGTTTTTTGGGCGTCTTTCTGCTGTAAGCCTCAGCTCCAACAAAGACAAATCCCATTCATTTCAATAGCCGTGTTCACATCTGAGCGTTCTGTTGCCTGAAGCAAAACGCCCATCACTCAAAAAAAGTACAGGAGCTTCTTTTTTGGCAGGTTACAGACATTTTACTGCTTTTACATTGGTGAACTTTAACTTTGACCTGTGCAAAGCTCTGCAAAAAACGCCCAAAAACCACCTGTAAAATGTCAACGCCTGGATGTGACCAGAACCTAAACATTGACTAGAATTGGAAACATTGTTACAAGATTGAAATGAATGTATTTATGGTCTCCCATTCATTTACCAAGATTTCCTTGGAGCCGAATTCCAGACAAAACTTTTCTTGGAGTTTTGGATGAAGTGAACATATGGGTATCTTTTTTTTTTTTTTTTTTTTTTTTTTTTGTCTCATTTAGCGGGATTTCCAAATGGGGATCAATGATGGCATTAACCACTTCAATACGGGACATTACCCCCTTCCTGCCCAGTCCGATTTTCAGCTTTTGGCGCTATTGGACATTGAATGACAATTGTGCAGTCACGCAACGCTGTACCCAGGGGAGGCCCGTCCATTAAGGGCGCACGGCCGTTGCCTACCCATCCATGCATCCGGCCCCTTTCAGGACGCCGGATGCTTGGATTCCAATGGGGTGGGGGGGGTGCTTGCTTTTTTTTTTTTTTTTTTGCACCTGATTAGAGCCAGAGGCTCTTATAGGCTTCAAAATTGGGTGGGCTCGGGGCGCAGAGAATGCACTCTAAGCCCACCCAGGTGAGTTTAATAGCGAATGAATATTCACAATTGTAACACTGATCCTCCTCCCGGCAATCAGGAAGCGGGTCTTGACCCGTCACCAGATTGGCTATAAGGACAGGAGATCCTATTGGATGCTTAGGTGTAGGGGAGGAGACGCATGGCAGAACGAGCCACTGCTCGATGCCTGCCACCCAGATGGGGTAAGTGCCGGGCCAGACTGGCAGACAACGAACAGGGGGGGGGGGGGTTTGAGGTGCCGCTGGCCACCGGGGTTGGGTGGTTGTTTGCAGGTGCCACTGGCTTTTACCCATATGACATTTTTATCATTGTTTTCACACAAGTAGAGCATTCTTTTGGTGGTATTTAATCACCACTGGGTTTTTATTTTTTGATAAATAAGTGAAAAAATTACCAAAAATTTTGTAGAAAAAAAATTAATTTTCTTTGTTCTGTTATAACATTTTGCAAATTCTGCTTCATTTCTTTAATGAAAATAATAGGCTGAGCGGGAAAGGGTTTGAAGCTGACAGGTTGTAGATCTTTGTTTTATTTTTGGTTGGAATCAGTCTGCTTACTTTCTGACGCTCCGACCACAAACGAAGTTGGAGGGATCGTCTTCATAGGGTCTCCAGAGAGGTCATAGAAGTTCTTCTGCCTTGTAGCACTGGGGTGCTTGGTTCAGATCCTGTCCAAGCTGATGTCTATATTGGTCCTAGTATATGTATATACGTGAGTTAGGGACCTTAGATTGTAGGCTCCTTGAGGACCGGGACTAATGTGACTGTACAGAGTATAGTTTGTTGTTGCTTTATGAATTTTTGTAATAGACTGGATGGGCTATCTGGAAGAATTTCTTTATGTATAGACCAGGGCGGTGTATACAGACATCTATAGACACCATGCTGTCCTCTGCTGATGTGTTTGGAGGGATTAATAGAGACTCTTTTATTATCTTTATGTGTGTGACGGATGACTAATTGGTGAACAGGCACTCGTCCAATAATGGAGAAGACAAGTTTGTTCCTGTGACTGATCCCGGTTGTAGACTTTCACTGAATCCTTTCTATCTCCATGTTCATCACTCAGCTTAAAGCACAGGAGAGTTTTCTGGCACACGCTGTTGGGGTGTTGGTGTACCCCGGAGAGCACAGTGCCCACTACTTGTGTTCAGGGGCAAATACTTGAAATGCATGTATTCTGTATTCCAGGCCTATGTCCCTGAATGTATAGGGCCCTAAACAAGAGTACCCCACACAGTGCAATGTTCAGCCCCATCTAGCTGCAGCAGATTTCCATAGACTTTGATGGGCTGCAGGTAGGGGGGGACCCCTGGGTGCACGAAAATGCCAGGATCACATGCACAGCAGGTACACACCCCCCGTGTATAAGGGGCCTAATACAGGCGGTATCCATGTGTCTCACTTCCCATAAACTGGAAGTTTATTCCTCACACCCTCTCCGTCACATTGCACATTTGAATTTCTAGAATTATATACAAGGCCAGGGGGATCCTCCTTTAAATTTGACAAAATCCTGAGGGGGGGGGGGTGGATCTCTTGACCAGCTTATGTTAACAATAGTTATCAGTAGGGATGAGCTCAATGTTCGACTCTGCATTCAGTGTAGCCTATATATACAGTGCATTCGGTGGTGTACAGTTTCTAATACACTTTAGGTCGGTGTACAGTTTCTAATACACTTCAGGCGGTGTACACAGTATAAAATACAGTGTAGTGTGCTGTGAAAAGAAAAAATCCCCATCATGTCCGGAAGGCCAACAAGGAGTGGCAGACGCTCATAGGCCATGAAAAGAGGGCAGGCAGCCTCTGTGTCTACAGTCAACAGTGGTGGTCGTGGACATGGTGCATCCTCTGCAGGTGGCCGTGGGACACGCTTGTTTTCTTTTTCTGCTGCTGGCCATGTTATTGAGCCATAACATGCAGAAGAGTTGGTGGAGTGGATAACAAAGTCGTCCTCATCACCTGTCACCCAGGCTCATAGTAGTTTGCCTTCCAACGCAACTGCCAAAGCAGCCTATTCCACCTGCTCCTTGTCCACAGTTACGCCTTCCGTAGCCCCACCATCATGCACAGAGAAGTCCCCAGAATTATTTGACCACAGTGTCGATTACATGCTGCTGAAGGATGAGCAGCAATTTGAAGGCTCCGATGTTGGTTCCTAGGTGGAGGAAGGGAGTAACGTGAGCCTAGCAAGAGGGGGTATCACAGAGGACAAACTGGCAGTCATGTTCCCCCAAGCTGCAGCATACTGCCACGTTTGCTCCAGTGACGAGAAGGGAGGGGATGATGAGGTCACTGACCGTACTTGGGTGCCTGTGAGGAGGAGAAGGCACAACTCCTTGTAGGCAGGATGTCCTCCAGGGGTCAGCTTAAGGGCAGCCACCCTATTGCATCACACCGCAGAGCTCCGCAGGTGCAGGGCGCTGCTGACTCCCCACTGACTTTTAAAAGTTCCTGGGTGTGAGCCTTTTTTGACACGTGTGCAGCAGATCGCACCGTTGCTGTTTGCAAACCTATGTCTGAAGCGGATCAAGCGTGGCCAGAACAGTAGCCGCTGGGGCACCACATGCTTGACCAGACATATGACGACCTGCCACGCAGTACCTGAAAGACCCACATCATAGAAAAAGGCAGACTTCTCCTTGCTCCTCATCTGGGATCTCAAACCCTGCTATATCTCCAGTCCTCTCAAAAACCTGCACTGAGAGGAATGAAGGTACAGGGGGTCCCCTAGTTACAAACATCCGACTTACAAACGACTCCTACTTACAAACGGAGGGACACAACAGGAAGTGAGAGCAAATCTACCCCTAGGAAGGGAAATTCACTCCTGTAAGAGCTATTATGGGGAAAAGGTACCTCCACTGATGCTTTATCACCAATCCTTGTTTCCACAACAACCAAAAATTTTCAAAATCCAATTGTCATTGGGACAGAAAGGGAGGTGAAATCTTCTGAACAGGGGCACACACAGCAAAACAAATGTTACAGGGGTGTTAACCCTTCCCTATGCTATCCAAAAAGCTTAAAAATAGTTTTTTTGTCTGGAGCTACACTTAAAAAATGTACCTGTTCCGACTTACAAACAGATTCAACTTAAGAACAAACCTACAGTCCCTAACTTGTTTGTAACCCGGGGACCCCCTGTATAGCAATAGTTGTCCCAAGTACTTTCAGACAATCTGCTAGCAGTACACCACCAATTGATTTCAGCAGGCAAATTTCCCTACCCCAGGTGCTGAACCATAAAAATAATTTTGGTCCCAGCCATCCACATGCTCAACATCTAAATGCTAGCTTGGCCAAATTGCTAGCATTGCAACTGCTGCCTTTTCAGCTGGTAGACTCAGCCCCCTTTCGTGAATTTGTGAAATGTGCTGTACCACAGTGGCAGGTTCCAAAGCGCCATTTATTTTCATGTAAGGCCATTCCGGCTCTCTACTGCCATGTGAAAGGCAATGTTTTGGTCTCATTGGACAGGGCGGTCAGCAATAAGGGTTATATTACCGCTGACTCATGGTCCAGCAGCCATGGGCAGGGATGTTGCCTTTCCTTCATGGCGCACTGGGTAACTCTGCTGGCAGCTGGGAAGGATGCAGGACGCGTTCAGTGTTGGAGCTTGGAGCTACTGGTGATTCTGCCACAACATCTGTATGCTCCCCTCCCTCCTCCTCTTCTTCCTCTATGGCCTTTTCTCCAGAATTGTACTTTGAACCAGCAGTGATCCCTAAACGCTCAAGGGGCTACACAAGCATTCAGGCAAAAAGATGTCATGCAGTGCTTGAGTTGGTCTGCTTAGGGGACAGGAGCCACACTGGGGCAGTGATTCCGTCAGCTCTGCAGGGCCAGGCTCAGAGGTGGTTGACGCCGTGCCAGCTTCAGCCAGGAATGGTTTTATGTGACAATGGCACCAACCTTCTCTCCGCCCTCCAACAGGGACACTTGACCCATGTTCCATGTTTGGCACACGTCCTGAATTTTATGGTGCAGCATTTCTTGACCAGGTACCCAGGCTTACAAGATCTCCTGAGGCAGGCCAGAAAAGTCTGTGGTCATTTCCGCCAATCATACAATGCCAGTGCTCAGCTGGCTGACATTCAAAGGGAATGCAACCTGCCATCAACCGCCTCATTTGTGACATGCCCACTAGGTGGAACTCAACGTTGGCAATGCTACAGTGGCTGCACACACAGCAGAGGGCCATCAATGAGTACCTGTGCGAATATGGCACCAGAATGAATCAGGGGAGCTTGGCTTCTTTTCGCCACCCCAGTGGCTGCTGATCAAGGATGCGCGTTGCCATTTGAGGAGGCCACAAGGATGGTGAGCAGTGACAATGCATGCATCAGTGACACTGTCCCTCTAGTCTTCCTGCTGGAGCACACGCTTCGTGGAATCATGGACAGGGCACTTAAGGCAGAACAGCGGGAGGAAGAGGAGGACTTCCTTTCCTCTTAAGGCCCCCTTTATCCAGATAGCATTCCTGTGGGCCTGCCAAACACACAGGAAGAAGAGGAGGATTGTGTCAGCATGGATATAGAGGATAACACGCAGCAGTCTTCAAGGGGTGGTTTTCAGTCCCCAGAAACCCATGGAGTTGTACGTGGCTGAGAGGAGGTTGTTACGGATAATGTGATCCTTAGTGACCCAGAGGACTCAGATTCGAATGCCTCTGCAAACTTATGCTGCATGGCCTCCCTGATTCTGCAAAGCCTGCGAATGGACCCTCGGATTTGTGGTATCAAGGAGAGGGATCATTACTGGCTGGCAACCCTTCTTGCTCCACGTTACAAGGGTAAGGTTGCAGAACTTATCCTGCTATCGCAGAGGATGAAACACCTTCAGGAGGCCTTGAAGAAAAGTTTGTGTAAGGCTTTTTTAGACCCTGGGAGGTTACCATTTCCTGGTGCTGAGCAACGTGTTTGAGGCTTCGTTTGGTCAGAGGAAGAGTGGTGAAGAAGGTGGCCGGCTCACAGATGCCTTTAAACAATTTTTCAGTCCTCAGCGCCAAGGTCTGATAGCGTCCAGCAACCATCGCCAGCGTCTGCATTATATGGTGCAGGAATATCTAGGGGCAAGAGAAGACTTTAACACCTTTTCCAACAGAGCATCCACTGGGTTACTGGGCCTTGAGGTTGGACCACTGGCAATTGAGCTACTGGCCTGTTCTGCATCCAGTGTGCTTTCTAAACGCACATTCAGTGCAGCAGGAGGGTTTGTAATGGATCAAAGAGTGTGCCTGTCCAAAGACTCTATTGATAGGCTCACATTTCTAAAAATGAATCAGTCTTGGATTAGCAGCTATCAAGCACCTGATGCTGATGTAACTGATTGAATTTGCTATGGATCTGGGATCCCTTGAAGACTGCTTATGCTGCCTATCCTGTTCCTCCTCAATCATGATGATGCTAGATTCCAACAATATTTTTGGTTAAGAGCATCACCACCACCCAAGGCCCAATTTTTCTGCCCATTTTTAACGGGCATGTAAATAAAGTTTTTGAAATAATATTTAACAGCAGGACCCGTTCTTGCGCCCAACAAGAGTAACCGTGAGGGGGTTACTGTATTCTGCCACCACCAACACCTAAGGCCCAATTTTTCAGCAAAATATATAGTGCAGTCCGTATAGTGTGTGTGTGTGTGTGTGTGTGTGTGTGTGTGTGTGTATATATGTGTGTGTGTATATATGTGTGTGTATATATATATATATATATATATATATATATATATATATACACACACTGCAGTTCAGAGTATATAGTGCACTCAGTGTAGTATATATAATACAGTGCAGGGTATATAGTGCAGTGTACAATCCTTAATATAGTGTATTGAAGTTGTTAAGCGGTTCCCGATCAGCTCACGCAGATATACTGCGGCAGAATGGCTCTCCTGGGCAAAATACCGTATGGGTACATCCTTCCCCTTTTCGCCCACCAGAGGGCGCGTGCACGAGCCCCAGCACGGGGATTTGTGTGTGTGTGTAAACACACAAATCCCTGTGCTGTCAGACGAGAGGAGACCTGTTTGTTCCTAGTAAGTAGGAACAGGGATAGGTCCCACTCTCCTACTCAGTCCTATCCCCATACAGTTGGAACACACTGAGGGAACACACATTTAACCCCTTGATCGCCCCCTAGTGTTAACTTCCTCCCTGCCAGTGATGTTTACACGCATTTTTATAGCACTGATCGCTGTATAATTGTTAATGGTCCCGAAAATGTGTCAAAAGTGTCCGATCTGTACGTTGCAATGTCGCAATACCACTAAAAATCACAGATCACCGCAGTGTAATGAAACATTCCACTCCGCTTGAGTGCTTTCGTCATATACTGCTTCCTCCCAGTCTGAATATAGATATCAGATATTCCAACCGCTCACAGGCACAAAACAAGACAATACTCGTTTGGTTGCTGAACAGGGACTGTTTATTGAAAACACAGCTAATACCCTGGACAATCCCCCCATCTTTGCATTTCGGTAGACTGTCCAATCAGCAGTGAGAGCTGTTGGAGTAATTCGCCCCCACCAATCTCACAGCTAATCTACATACACATCCCATAATATCCAAGGCAGAGAGACATAATAGAACTTTGGAATACAGCCACAACCCAAACAACCCAGCAAAGAGTACACAACAAAATTAGACCATATACCAACCACCCCAAGCTGGCAGAGACCATCATGGCCCCCCTTAATAATGTCCTTTTGCGTTACATAACAGAATATCTTCCTAAATGCTTGTAGCTCCCTCAAATGCCAGGGCCCATAGTCGGTAGGCAAGAGGCTAGCATTCAGTCCCCTCCAAAAGCCTCTGTCCCGGGTGAGTCTGTCACAAACGCCATTACTACAAAAAAAAAAAAAAAAAATGCAATAAATCTTTCCCATAGTTTGTAGACGCTATAAATTTTGCGCAAACCAAACAATATACGCTTACTGCGATTTTACCAAAAATATGTAGAAGAATACATATCAGCCTTAACTGATGAAGAAATTTGTTTTTTTTTTTTTTTAATTTTGGGGATATTTATTATAGCAAAAAGTATAAAAAAAAAAAATTTTTCTCAATATTGTTGGTCTTTTTTTGTTGTTTATAGCGCAAAAAATAAAAACTGCAGAGTTGATCAAATACCACCAAAGAAAGCTCTATTTGTGGGACAAAAAGGACGCAAATTTAGTTTGGGTACAGCATTGCATGACCGCGCAATTGTCAGTTAAAGCGATGCAGTGCCAAATTGTAAAAAACGCTCTGGTCAGGAAGGGGTTAAAATCTTCCAGTGCTAAAATGGTTAAGGATTTGACAGAATTTAAAAAAACGGCATGGGTTCCCCCACCTGGTATGGATTTAAAAAAAAAAAAAATTGGCGTAGAGTTCCCCTTAATATCCATACCAGACCCGAAGGGCCTTGTATGGACTGGGGTGGGGGAGCTGTTTATTTCAATGACCTTTTTTTTATGTATATTGCTGGGATCTTGCAATGCATTACAGCCGTGAGCAATTTTTTAAATGACATTTTTTCCATTAGAAAGTCATTTTTGCTGCGGTAATCTTAAAAACATGGGGAAAATGTGCTACTTTACAGGCAGACTAAGGGGACCCCCCCCAGGCACGATATTTAAAGCAATATTTCATTTTTATTGTTTCACTTTAAGCATTCTTAACCGGTTGCCGACCAGGCAGAATGGCACGGCTGGGCGAAACGACGTTAACTTGCGTTGCTTTGCCTTTTAGCCACTAGGGGCGCTCGCAGCATGTGCCCGAAGCCAATGCGAGTGCCAGGCGGGCGTGATGACCGCTGGGCTCCTGCGATCGCTTGTGACCGAGCGAGAACTGGGATCTGTGTGTATAAACGCACAAATCCCAGTTCTCTCAGGGGAGAGGAGAGACAGATTGTGTGTTCATACAAAGTATGAACACCGATCTCTCTCCTCCTAGACAGTCCCATCCCCCCCACAGTTAGAACACACCTAGGGAACACATTTAAACCCCTTGATCGCCCCCTAGTGTTAACCCCTTCCCTGCCAGTGACATTTATACAGTAATCAGTGCATTTTTATAGCACTGATCGCTGTATAATTGTCTGGTCCCAAAAATGTGTCAAAAGTGTCCAATTTGTCC